>NW_008673907.1:0-34347 GCF_000695815.1 Acanthisitta chloris | reverse complement strand
ACTGAAGATACCTAAGGACATAAATTATGATCCCCCCCCATCTAAAAGGAGTATGGGTTTGTATATGTGCTGAAGATGGAAGAAAAGCCTGTTTGTCAGCATCTTTTCCTGCAGGCCATCAGCATGGATCTGCTGCTGTTGTTATATCCACTGGTGCTATAAAAAACAGAGGTTAAGGCTAGCAAGGTAGCAGAAAAGGGAACGCTTGTAAATATAATAATAATAATTTAATAATTTTAATTTAACATTCTTGAGGTCTGTGTTGGCTCTGTTATTTACTAGTCTTTACTATTTGTACAATAGTGTAACAGTCATGGAGGTGTTTGCAGATCCCCTCAAAATAGTCATGGGAATCCATTCTCTGTCATTTGCTATTGATGAAAGTTTCAGCCACCAACTCAACGAAAAAGGCAATGGTTGAACAGTATACACATAACTCAAATAGGCAACAGCTTGTATGTTCATGAGCAACCAGCATGTGCAAAATGGGCCACCAAACTGTTTGGCAAAAATATAGAGGGCTAACAGGTGTTCCTTGACAGTACAAAATATTTGTGAATGTTTGTGAATTAGAGAAGGTCAAAATTAGTGTCAACTAGCAAATAGTACACAACCAGCTCCAATACTGGGACTTAAAATCTCAAAGAAGCTAAATTTCTGGAAGTGTAGAAAATAGTCTGCCTGTAGGGCATGTATCTGACATAAAAATAATGCCTCTTTTTAATCAGTTTTGTATAACATGCTGAGAACATGCAGTCCAACCAATATTAGAAAATAAAGTCTCATTTTCTGTTGCTGTGCAGCTTGTCCATTCACAGACACTGTAAAGATTGGAACATCAAAAGTAAACCCCATTATTACCTAAAGAAATCTATGGGGAAAAACATTCAAGCTACTACAGTATGGTTACAACAAGGTGTATCATGTCAGTTGCATGTTGAATCAGTGTAATATTGTTGGAGCAATGAGATATTACAGAATCACAGAATCATCAGTGTTGGAAGGGACCTTCAAGATCTAATCCAACTCTCAAAACAGCACCACCATAATCATCCCCAAATCATATCCCCAAGTGCCACATCCAGACACTTCTTGAACACTTCCAGAGATAGTGACTCCACCACCTCCCTGGGCAGCTTATTTCAATGCCTAACCACTTTCAGTAAAATACCTGTTGCTGTTATCTAATCTGAGCCTCCCTTGGCTCAACATGAGGCCATTTGCTCTTGTCCTTTCACTCCAGACATGGCAGTAGAGGCCAAGCCCCCCCTTGCCACAACCTCCTTTCAGGTAGATAGTTGTCAAGAGTGATAAGGTCCCCCTGAGCCTCCTTTTCTCCAGGGTAAACACCTCCATCTCCCTCAGCCACTCCTCATATGACACTCTAAACTGTTCACCAGCTTCATTGCACTTCTCTGGACAAAAAAAAGTGATAAAAGCAAGAAGTTTGTTTTCTTCCTGACAATGCAATCACTGGCAAATTAAAGGCCATGTAGAGTAGTGGTAAAAGACATGTCATGTGCAGAAGAAAGTATAAGATGAAATCCCTAATAGACCACTTTGGAGCTCTCCAGACATCTGAAATCATAGAGCTGAGGTAATGTGTAAGAAATGACACAGGCACTCTGTAGTGGGATGATTCTCAGCCTAATTATAAACAACTTTATCCATAGGGATATATAGGCATCCCTTTGCAGATTGAAGCCCTAGTGCCTATATTCATTACCAAATAGAAAACAACTTTCTATGGTGCATGGCTTTTGTAATTCACTCAGGGTTTTTTTACAGAGGCCATGGAGGTGGCATGTTAATAGGATAAAATAAATATACAGATCTTGGGAGCTACAGTGCTTTTACCATAGTGGATGTTCAGCACTGTGTAAGCACAGCATAAAAATCTGCATATCACAGACAGGGCTGTTCTGTTTCTTCTTTGAATGTTTCATTGCTTGGCTAAGTTAATTGTACACAAGCACAGCATGATGTTCTTCAGCTGCTTCCTTTCAAGCTGGGAGAAAGCACTTGATAAAGGACAAAAAGACTGATTTGCAGCAGATCAGTCAAAGCAAATCCCATTTTAATTAGAAAATGTGAAGGCATTTATTCTTCCTTAGTCATTTGGCCTGCCAAATTTGTGCCTTCTATCTCTAGCCATTTCAGCACAAGTCTCTTCTACATTCTTTGTGTGTGTATATTTAGAAATGGAAAAGTTTATTTTTCATACTGTGAAGTTACTGAACTGATTCTGCTTAGATTTAATGTTTTTCTTTTTAAAGACCAGCTGGAAATTACCAGCTTGAAATGTGAGTTTCAAAGTTCTTCCTAACTGATACTGTAGAATTATTAGGAGATAAGGAGACTTGAAAGGAACTTTCAATAGAATGTTTATTCATTTTCCTTCTTAGTTAATGAATTTTTTTCCTTTGAATATTAGTTACTTCCAAGGAAGACTCTTTCCATAAGGACTCCATACTGGCTTTTTGAACATCCAGACTGTTGTCCCAGGATGGTGTTCTGTCAGTAGCTGCCAGTGATTCACTTGTTTACTGGAAGCTACCTTACCCTCACTTGTGCTACTGTGACTGAATTCAAACTTAGAGCTGTGAAACAGTCCATTTAAAAATGAAGTAAAATATGTTCACATTTCAGTCAGGCCAAGCAATATTGAGAGTCTGTTTTAGAGTGCAGTCACACGAGTTGTTGGATTGTGCAGGGTATTAATTGCTGCCAAGGGGCTGTGGCTGTGAGGGGCAGAGCTAGGAATCTGGCAGTGGATATTCTCTTGAAGGAACAGTGACAAGGAACAACAGCCTGAAAATACAGATTCTCCTCAGAATTAAAAGGGCAGTATTCTTCTATTTCTGCAGGGTTCCCTGATTATTTTCTCTGATTACAATGAAGGAGATAGTCCTTGTCTTACGTAATTCCAAGTTACATTGCTAGAAGTGTATTTTACATGCCCTAAATGTCATGAAGGAGTTGAACAGGTTGTACCTAAATTTGGAAGAAAGGATACATAAATAGGTGGAGTTTATTCTTTTAGCATCTGATTCAAAGACCTTTTAAACATAGTAGAAAGTCACAACTGACTTCAGTGAATCAAGCCCTAAACCAGTAACTCCTGTTCCACGCTACAGTCACCGACTCTAACCAAGGGAGTAGAAATGCTTTTGCAAAGGATTCCAATCATCATATGGCTCAGCCTGCTTCCTTATTCCAGGTCCCTCAGCAGCATGTCTGCTTTCATCTCTTTGCCTTGCTTTGCAGTAGCCTGAAGCATCATAAAATCCCTCAACCCTATGCCCTTTGTTGCATATAAGTGTATTCTTTGACAAACTGCCTGGAACAGACATACTTCAGCTAGCATTGAAGTCTATCTAAATAGGAATGTTTTGAGGTTCTTCTGTTGCTCTTGTTCTTGTTTTGTGTGGGAGGATGGTATGTTTTGTTGATTTAAGATGTTTCAGGAATTTCAGAGACTTTTCAGTGGTGCGTTTGGTGTTTGAAAGCAGCTGGATTCTTTTATCCCTAAACTTGCCAAATGGAATGTATTCCACAAATCCTTTGGCATTTTCCAGAATATGCTGCCAACCCTGACTTTTTTTAAACAACTAGCTTTTTTGTCTTGTGCTGTCTGTCATTGTGTTTCCCAGGTATTTTTGGTATAGAATAAAAACTTGAAAACATATGCATAAAGTGGGCACATTTCAAAAAGAAGCCTGAGTTTTTAAAGAAAAACGGGATGAGACAAAAA
This sequence comes from Acanthisitta chloris, assembly GCF_000695815.1. NCBI lineage: Eukaryota > Metazoa > Chordata > Aves > Passeriformes > Acanthisittidae > Acanthisitta > Acanthisitta chloris. Next base: position 30,593 of record NW_008673907.1, on the reverse strand, counting down.
GCCATATCAGAACATAGACCTGATGGGCATTTAGGATCAAATGTAGATCATCAATTTCATCCAGTGGCATGTAGAGAAATCTCAGAATTCACTTGTAGCCAGTAATTGAGCACGTGGAAATTGTTTCTGTGAAAATGAAAAGCCATGAAATATTGCTGCCCATGCAGTGAACACTTCCATTTTGTGGATCACTTTTCTATGCAAATGGTTTTTATTTTGTTTGGGCTGATCTATTCAGTAGGGGGTCTACTTCAGAGTTCCCAGTGAAATAGGAAGGAGTCCACATTCTAAGCATTTGGATTGTCACCACAAATATTTCTATAGAGTACTGCAAATGGAAAGCCCAAAATTGTTAGAAAAGACTTCTCTAATCAAACATTATACAGAGTGCATACATAGTTGCAGCTCATGAGCGCTATAATACATAACCTTTCAAACCTCTGTTTTTCTATTTGTCTGGTGTATTGATAATCTTAGGAAAGAGCAGTGATGATAAGGAAGCTAATGATGTCCCTAAAGAGGTGATGCATGGGAAGCTGTTCTCTGCATTGCAATTTTGGCATGCATTGGACTTGTGATTGATGACTACTTTTTCAGAGAGGGAAGGGTCTCTTGTCATTGCTGAGCAAGGAACAGAAACATTCAATACCAGGGGATGTTTGAAACATTTTTGATGCAGTTTGGGAATATACGTGTGCAGGGTCTTGCTCAGTGCTGCCTGGCCCAGATATAGTACTATATGTCATGGATCACTGAAGAGGTCTGAGTGATAACAATGGTCCTGGCGTTCTCCCTATAAGCATGCTGGGATATCTCCAGCTGATACTGATCACTGGAGATGACATTTCCTCCACGCTGACACTGCATTGCCAGCTTCCCAGCAGGCAGAACAGCTTAGAGAAAGGAGGTCCTTCTCACTTTTTCCCTATTCTGTATGATTAATTGTGGTGGAGGTCCAGGCACCTTGGAAATGGATCCTATACCCTTATCTTAATGATCATCCACACCCATTGCAGCAGAATGTTTTATTTATTGCCAGCTAACCTAAAAGCCCTCATAAGATAAAAGTGAAAGGATAATATATTTGCATAAGCCAAATAGAGACAGCAAAATTAGTAGGTGCAGAGGCAAGCCAAAAGAAATAAAAGCAAATATTCATATCTACCTGTATTTTAGCTCATCGTCAGCAAGCAAGCAGTAGGAATACTTTGGTGCTTTATGCCTGGGATCCAGTACTTGGACAAAACTCACTACTTTGGATTTAAATGTCACTGAAAAAAATGCCTGTGTTTAGGGGTTACTTGTATATTGACAACTGGCCAAACTTTTCTTGAAATTCTGTTCAGATTCAAGCATTCCCTCCTTTATGTTTTCCTGTAATTCATCACTTTCTTAGGGTTCAGTTTAAATATTCTCATACAGGACAAAAACCAGTTCACCTTATTGTAGAAATGCTGATGCATTTCAGATGTTAGCTAGACAGCATTCTCTTTTCCAGGTGGCATACAGGCTGGTTGCTTCACTGGACTGACTACATTATCCCATTGTGAGATAAACATTCTTTCAGCTGACTAATGATGCTCAAACCTCAGTATGTAGCTTTTCACAATGCTGTGTCCTTATACCTATAGTAATACAGGGTACAGGCATGTAAAAGAGATCAGAAGTTAGGTACATTACCAATTCTTAAGGCTCATCATGCCAGTCAGTAGCAGCATCAGGGACACAGTGGATTTGAGACCAAGGGTTCCCAGGCCTTGAGAGATACATTGACAAGATATTTTCTGAACCAGCAGACAAAAAGGGATGGAAAGGATTTACTATTGTGATTAGCCTTTTAGGTGTTGCCTACAGCTACAGAAACATTGTTACCAGTGACAGAAAGACTACTTTTCATGCTCTATTTAAACATACCCAGGATAAAAGTAGGTTCTACATAATTTAAGGGAGTCAGGGGGCAGGGAAGGAGGGCTTCCATTGCCACTGAGGAATAGGGAATATTTAAGGTTTTTTTGGATAAAATGTGATTTTGTTGAATTATTCATCAGTAAAGCATTCTCTCCATTCAGCAGTTATAAACACTGTGCCCTGGTTTTCCAGTGTGAAGGAGTTTATCTACTGTGTACTGTAACTGTGCTATCTACTGTAATGTAGTACTGTGCTATATGATGGTCTGTTACAGAGAGGGTGTAGATCAGAGGTCAGAATGAAATGTGTGTGAAGACGGAGGGTGTAGATCAGAGGTCAGAATGAAGCATGTGTGAAGACCATTGATCACTACAGTACATAAATTAATTGAGAGTTGCTTAAGAACTGTGTACAGCACAGCATAATTGATAAGGAAAAGAATGTTATTAAAAACTTTGATTCTACCCATTAGTGTTTATTCTAGCCTTTTTGTTTGCAAAGGAACAAAAACTTCTTTACTTTCTCCTTTACTATTCTTCAGACCATAGACCCACTTCATATTGTGTATGAAAGCCCAACTCCACTGAGGCTTATAGCAAATATCCCATTGACTTCACTGAAACCAAGATTTTCCCTGAATTTATAAAGTGGTTAAGCACTACTAAACCACACATGCCATAATGCACACCCAACATGCCAGTGGTTTCTTTTCAGGGATTGGCAAAAATGCTGTTGCTAGATCATGGGGTGTTAAAACAGTGTTCCTGTTGTCAGATATCCAGCAGAACCACTGTTGCTATGCAGAAGAATGTTATTAAACACTCCACTCCCAAAACTGTTCTTAATGTCAAATGGAGAGAGTACCTCTTCACATGTTACTTTGGGGTTTAAATATATTTGCCTGTTGGCAGGGCTTTGGAATTTGTCTTTTATGAATATATGAGATTCATCTGCAATAGCATAAAAGTGTCAATATTGTCTTTCAGCTTGGTTTCAATAGATCCCATGAAACCACATATGAGCACAGTGTAGGATAAGCAGCCTCTGAAGATCTGTTATGAGCATCTCCAGCATGTTTCTGGCTTGTTTCAGAAGAACTTTGTCCAAGCATAGAAGTGGAAGAATCCTTGGTTCTAAGACTTCCAATAAGGACAGTTAATGAATTCTGTATGACACCTCCCTAGGAACTGAAATAGTTTTGTATAAATATTTTTGTATAGATCCCTGTACATTTCAGAAAGTGGTGCTATCCATCACTTTGGAATCGGTGTAAACTACTCAATAAAATAAAAGAGTCTGTATTTAGTACCAGCTCCAATCTGTACTGATCTGCCCAAGAACTGAGCACCACTGTAGTCACACAGGCTGGAAGTGCCAGAGGAAACAGAACTGTCACAGTGGAGCTGCTGCCAGTTTGCTAGGACATGTGGAATAGATGTAGATATGCTGTTGCTGACGCACTTAAGACTGTTAATGTTTTTTTTCTCGGGTATACTTTGATTGCTCAAAGTTGCAGGCCTTCTTAAGGATATGTTCAAATTGCTTTTTGTAAAGGGCTCAGGTCATAGACTACAGTGTTCATCTTGTGTCTCCACATTTAAATGGATTTGCGTATGTTTCATTCTCTGAATTAAGGATGACTTCCTGCAGTGCCTTAATACAGAAGGGAGGCTCCCTAAAGGTGTAATTCTCCTTACAGTCAAAAGATGGTAGTACAATTTCTATTCCGAGCAGCCCGGCAACACAGAGCAATAGCTATGCATCCATTGTTTGCACTGATAGGAAGGGATACTGCAAGAAAATGAGGCTCAGCAGATGAGATCACAACAGCCAGTTGTTTGTCAGGCAGTGGTTATGACCACGATCTTCTCTGGCAGTCAGTAATTCTGAATGTGGCCATAATAGCCAGGTTTTATTTGCTCCAGCACAGCCACCAAACCAGCTGGTGCCAGAATGGGTATCTGTAGTAAAGGGCTTAATGGAAGGTGTAGGGAGTTGAGACAGCATGCAATGAAAATGTCCTTCTCATTATCTCTGATGATTTCATAAAAGCCTCTAAAAGCAACAACTGATGTAATTAAATCAGTAAGTTTAATTATACCTAACTATTGATTAGTATAGTGTTAATCTCAAAGTATTTTACAGTGAGGTACAGATAGTTCATAGCATGAAAATGATGCCTCTGTGGAAAATAGTACTAGAGTTGCTCAAACAGATATTTAAGATAGGTTGTTCCCTGAGACATGTGGGGTCTTCCTATCACATTTTATTTTATAGAAATACAAAGCAAATAAGATGCTGATGATAAAGAAAATGAACTATTGGTCTGGTGTTTTTCACTAGTCAACAATGGGATTTCAATCCCATTTTGTCTGTAATGAGTGCTATTAGAGCACTTCTTTGCTTGGACATACTGCTGATTGTAGCAGAATCTGGAAAACTTATTTTACACAAGGGGTACATGACGTTCTTCAGCAAAGTGAGTTAGGATCTATTATTCCTAGCACGTAAGTATTTAGATGCTTATGATGCTACATCTGAGCTGAGGAAGCAGGAGCTTGGCTTCACACAGTGCATGCAAAGATTGTGATGGACCATTTATGTCCTTGAAAAATATAGCAGCTACATCTGTACACACTGAAGTGCTACTGCAAATCTGCTTAGAAATAAGTCTAATAATTTGATACAAATGCTCAAATACAATACAAATGCTCTACCTTTAGATGAGTAAAATCTGCTTCAAGAATTCCAGTTCTGCACTGCAGTGCCTGTAAAAATGGTGCTTAGTCCAAACAGGTTAAGCTTAGGCACTGTATGGAGTCAGTGAAGAGCCTTCAGGCTTAGCATAGAAGTAACCAAAAGAAAATAGTGAGTACAGGAGTTTGTCCAAATTTTCTTGTTTTCATGAACCAAGGTGGAATTGAAAGCCACTTATCACATTTTTCTACTGAGGACTCCCTTATGGATGTCATCTACTGCAGCAGGACTGTATTTGGAGAAGGCAAAACAAGTAGTGGTATTTTTCAATTGAAGGATGCAATGAAAGACATTGCCAAAAACACTGTGCAGATCGAGGCAGAAGTCTGTCTCTGAGGTGAATATGACAGCCTTATGTTGCAAAACCAAGCATTTGTTTTCAGGCTCAGCCCAGGATCAGGAGGAAATTTGCGATTTTTAAAGAGTCAAAATATTAGTTTCAGGCACTGGGATTATCAGAGATCTATCTAAATAATTCTCTGTATTAACTAGGAAAAATTATGGTAGGAGCAGACTTATATCTTTGGTTCCTTCCCACCAAGCCCATTCAGCTGTAGAAATCAACACACACCATTGCAGCTCTTTCCTCCCTCTCCCAGTGATCTTTGTCTTAATTCACAGTGGTTTCTGCAGCATTCTGGTTGTCTCTGGGAATTAATTTTTTCAGGCATGACATAGTGTGTGGTTCCTAAATTATAAGCAATGCGCTCCAATAGCTGATTTGGACTGGAGTGCTGGAAAAGATTGCTAATGACTGTTTTGAATGAGTGCTTTAATCATTTCCATTCCACCTGGAACCCCCCCATGCCCAGAAGGTTACTCAATTCATTCTAAACTGGAGGTAAAGCCATAACAAGGTCTAACTAGCTGAGTGCATCAGTCACATTGGAATATAATTCTCTTGGTGGATAATTTTGGTTTGTGTGTTTTAACTTGTTTCCTTGTATTTAACAAGTATAAAGACATTCCAAGTAAGTAGTGCTGTAGAAAGTTCCCTCTGGATGTCCCTGGAGTCTGGAGACACCTGTTTCAGTTCAGAATTTATAGGGCACAAATGGTGTCACAGTAGGCAGCGAAGTGTCTCCGTGCTGACTTGATAAAGCAGGAGAGCTAAAGGTAATTATTTCCTGTTCTTTTTTGAGCTCCCTGGTCAAAAAGGGCTAAGTGGAGAAGTTGTGAGTGAGTGCTGGTTATGGTGATGGCATCAGGATATTAAAATGCAGTAAGAATAGGGAAGGTGGACAAGGCAAGGACCAAAATATGCCACCAGCTACTCATTTGTTTTCTAAATAAACTGTGTTTGACTTTCCTTTTACAGGTGCATCTTCCTATGCTTATACCAACACCTCAGTTTCACCTGTGGTCTCTTACCTGCTGTCCTGTAGTAACTGTAAGCAAACCAAACAATTTTATTTAATAATAAAGGCAGGGTAGACCACTTCAAACAGGACACTGCGTGTACTGTGTTCAAGAGGCTTTTGCTAGATATAGTGTCATTAAAACATGACCAGATGTGGTTGAAATCATTAATGGCTTTTAAAGGCAGAACCTGCAACACTGAAAAGCAAGTCTTCGGTGTGACTAAAACTACGAGACACCTAAGAAACTGTGCTATGCTTCTTGGATGCAGTGCCCTTTGGCCATGAGGCACATTCAACAGCACATTTTTTCTCTTCCAAACTTATGTCAATAGATACAATGCAGATCTTAGCAGAGAAATATGGAAATTTGGGTAATTTTCTGCCTGAATTAGAAACCTCCTGTTTTATGGAAGCTTGCAGAATGGTTTCCACTTTTTGGTTATAATAGTAATTATGTATCTGAATTTCTTGCCTTTCTGGATAAAGTAGTGAAGCACAGATGAGGTTAACACCTTTCATTTCAATGGGCTGAAGCCAAATGTGTGAGGTTCAATAAGGACAAATGCTGAATCCTGCAATTCAGTCACAACAACCCCATGCAGTGCTACAGGCTTGGGGCAGAGTGGCTGGAAGACAACTTTGCCATGATCACAGACAGCTCAGGTAGTTCTTGACATTCTGATATGCTAATATTTAACCCAGTAAATGGGGAACCATTCTCAAATATTTATTGAAAAAGCCATCTTAAGTGGTGAGAGGTATGGACTTTGCATAGGAAAAAAAAGGCAAGACATCCTGATTGGGATGGACCAGTTGGCCTTTTGCAGGGCTGTAGATTTCTTTTCTACATCGTTCAGCCCTCTTTGAATTAGACAGACTTGTATGTAGCTAGTCACAAGGTTTATTTGAGGTGAAGCACCCTGTTCAGAGATGGTGCTTTGCATCTTACATTGTCATAACATGTAATTTCACAGAGTAGTCTATGTTCCACTCTCCAGGCAGTTGAACATCATCTCTGCTTCTCACCCGAGGGAGTCACTAGTTCATTGGCCATGTCATGCAATCATATCACAAAAACCTTGGGGACTGTCAATGTTTAATCTGCCCTTAATGAAGCCTGCCAGATCAGCTTACACTATTTGTCACTATTTTCTGGCCTGGCTGCCAGAGCCTTGGCAATGATTTGCGCTTCTAAAACAAGGAAAGAAACAGGCAGGCCTGCAGTTGTGAGCCATAACTGAAATTGAAATCCATGAGAAACCCAGGCAGAAATCCACCTTTGATCTGTTTCCTGTGTGTTCTAGGCTAGATGAAATCAGTTTCATTTTAATCCCCGTAACGACTATTTCCTTAGCTGAACTTAGGCAAGATCCATGCAAGGACTGAGACCAGATGTAGGGCCTGCCTACTCTCTGGCATAGATGAGAGTTCAGGACCCCTGAATCTGGAAAATTCACAATGGGATGCAGGCTTGTGGGCAGCACTGTGGCTTGGTAGTGGCAACTCACAGAGCCAGATAGTGTGTTTCTGCACTGAGCTCCCCAGCATTTCTGGTTTATGAGTCAGTATGCAGATCCTTGCCAGCTCAGGTGGCCCTGCTCTCACATTTGTAGACATGGCCTTAAATATTCAGGACCCCTGAATCTGGAAAATTCACAATGGGATGCAGGCTTGTGGGCAGCACTGTGGCTTGGTAGTGGCAACTCACAGAGCCAGATAGTGTGTTTCTGCACTGAGCTCCCCAGCATTTCTGGTTTATGAGTCAGTATGCAGATCCTTGCCAGCTCAGGTGGCCCTGCTCTCACATTTGTAGACATGGCCTTAAATACCTAATGGCTGCACACTTCAGGTTTTCCAGCCTTCAAAACCTGCCACGTAATCTAGGTGTCTGGAGATGTGACGCAGCAGCAAGGGCTAAGCAGCTGGGCATCTCCCTCATACATAGCCATGTCAGGGCCATCACAGAAGACACTCTATGCCTGTCCTCTCTGAGGCAGTTAGTCCAGCAGAGCTCAGAAAGCACCTGTTGAACCCCAGCAAAAGAGCTTCTGCCATCAGGGGCACAGAAACCTGATTCTACGACTAATTAGCGGCTGATTACTGAACCGAAGATTGGACTTTCAAGGTTAGTGACTTAAAAAACAGTCTGACTACAGGCTATACAGTGGTCTTTGTTTTCTCCCTTCCCTTTATTACATACTAATATCAGGACAGCAAATTCAAGAGGATTCCTATGTTAGAAAGGTATCCTAGAAAGATACAATTTGATAAAGGAATATTGGTTAAACTTTCATCTGGCTGCTAGTAGGTTTGAGCCACAATCTGTCATCTCTTGAGTACAGTAACTGGCTCTCATCTCTTCCCTAGTCAGCTTTTATAAGAAAAGGCACTTAAGAGAATGGGTATGTATGAATCGCAGTTGGAGATGGGCATTTTTCTGCAGTCCAGATGAGGGTACTAAGCTCGTGGAGAGAGTTTAAGACCTTAGCATTCACAGTAGCTAAGTGCTAATGTGCTGGCTTTTGTGGGTGCCATTCCTGTGGATTGCTTAAGCACAAAACTCTTGGCAGGAGGATCAGCAGACTTCGAGGCACCTTGTGGTTAGGAGCTGACACCCCTGCCTGTGCCTCTTTGTGAATCTGTCTCTCCCTTTATTTACTGCTAAGATTTCTTTTGCTCATGCAAAGCATGTCAGTTCAAGTAGATAGAAAGTAGGACTTTTTCTCTAGAATAAGACCATAAGAGAAAAGAGACTGCAGTATCAAAAGCAGTATAAATCTGATGAGCAGTCAATACCCTAGAAATAGGAGTAGCTTGTCTATGTAAGAGCCTAGCATGGAGTTAAGTGAGGTGGTGTGATGACAAGCTATTTCTTTTGGAATAAGTGATGTAATATTGTACAAAGGGTTTCTACTGAGACTTCTCTCTATCTCTGAGCAAAGTCATATGTAATATTGAGCTGCTAATATATGTTTTCATAGACCTGATGTAATGGTGTGGGAAAAGATGTGGAAAAGATGTAATAAATACTGATGGAATGAGTGGAAGACATTTTGAATAACCACTGGAAGTCTGCCTTTCTCAGCTGTATGGTAGGCTGTAGGGTTGATGTCATGTTTCATGACATGTGCCAAACAATGTGCAGGTCATAACAGCTCGACTACATTTCTTCCGAATCTACTCACTGAGAGGCCATTATTGCAGATCTTGGGCTGTCAAAAGAAGCTTGGACTCCTAAAGTGAGCTAACTCCCTGCTGGAAGGAAACTAGCAGCAAGTTCACAGGTTACAGCTGCATCTCTGTGTGCCTGAGTCCTGCTGTGAATGCAAATCTTTCTTTTGTTAGTCTAACTGCCTTCTCAGCAGTATCTCAGCCAGGTCCCTTACAGCATGACCAGAGTTTGAGGTAAGCAATGTAAGTTCTGTGCAGTTAACTTACTGGAAGCACAGTGGTACTAGTGAGATGTCCACTCCAGAGTCTGGTGCCCAAACACCCTGTCCTTTGCTCAAGAAAGCCACTAATGTCCGTGAACTGGATGCCCAAACACCCTGTCCTTTGCTCAAGGAAGCCACTAATGTCCGTGACATTAGTGACACACACAATATCCACACAGATAAATGGAGAGTGATCCAAGTTCATGCTGCTTCCACACGGAGCTGGCTAGAAGTTACTTAGCTCGGTCCAGAAGTCATGTAATCATGTTGGCTTTCACTGTACTATGCTTTTCTGTGTTGGGAGACTTGGCACATTGATGCAAAAGTAGTTGAGCCATTCTGTCAGATGTTTGCTTCTTCTTAAAAAAAATAAGTTATTAGCTGCGTTGCTTTACCTTGTTACAATATTAATTCCTCAATTTGTCCCTGTTGCTGTCTTTGTGGAATGTACTCTTTGAAGTTCAAGGTTTTACACAGCAAAATGTCAGAACTACATGAGTTTAAGTGACAGCTGAGGTCTTCCTAATCTCCTTAAGGAATCTTTTCATTTCATTGTTTTTCTTTTTTAATATATTGTCCTTCCTAGGGCCACTAAAAACATGTTTCGCTAGGCATTATCTAATTATTCTGTAATTTTGTATATAAGATTAATTCAGAAGTGGATGTAGATGTTTTTAAAAAATATTTTCTAATTTCCTTTTTTCTTTTACATTTTAGAAGGCAAAAGACTGATTGTAGCACATTGGGGTTGTGTATCCTGTGGATAGAAAAGGAGAGCCCTGGGATTCAAAACTCAGCTGTCAGAGAGGCCTGAGTCCTGTGTACTGTTTATCTAGGAACATGATATTTGATAAATCATAACAGTTTCAGCATGTAAGGTGTAGACTGTGTCCTGCTGATGCTGAACTTCCTCAAACCCAGTTGAAGTTAACGCCATGCACAAAATCTCCTTTGTTTTCTGTGTAAAACAGAGAGAATGTTTAATGCTTTCACATATTCATACAACATTTGAGTTTCACAGAAAAAAATGTGTATGCACAGCCTCTGACAAAATACTGCTCTGTGATCATCAGAGTAAATCTCCTGTGTAAGTCAGTTTGAGTATTCAATGCAATTTATGGAGCAGTTTTCTTCTGTGATCATCAGAGTAAATCTCCTGTATAGGTCAGTTTGAGTATTCGATGCAATTTATAAAGCAGTTTTCCTCTTTAATTTAAAAGTCCAGGGACTTTTGTCCAGTACAGGGAAACCCCTTTGGGGGCTCTTGCATTAGAGAATATCCCATGACTTGTGGCACCAGCAAGTCCTTTGTGAAGCCCTGGTTTTGGTTCTTGAACACCTGCTTGAGAAGCTGCATCCCAAACAACACTTCACCTCCAGGCAGCATGAGTCCCCTTTGTAAAAGTGTGTCCACTACACAAGAAAGGAAGATAAATGCTGTGTGGTTTGAAACAATGCTTCCTGCCTGCGTTGTCCCACCTGGAGAGCTCCTTTGCACAGTGGGGTGTAAGAAGACCTGGCTTAAGTTTTGGGGAAATGTTCTGTAGGCTAGCTGCTCTCTCTTGTTCATCTTAGGAGTAGAGAAGAAAAATCAGTCCCCATGTATATTAATGTGGTTCATGCTAATAATGGTTGCTAGGTTGACAGGTTGGGAGAGATCTCAATCCACCGAGTTGCAACACAGATATCCCAGAGTTTGGGTTTTAGTAAAGTTTCCCAACAGTATTGTTCAAACTGAAATCACAGATTTTGTGGAAACAGGTAGCTTTGCCTTCCTAACCATTTGACTTTTGATTTGTACTACCAATAAAAGCGTTATTTGCAAGGGTGGTGGCAGATAAGGGAGGGAGGGGAGACATCTACCTACCCATTTTGCAGGGGTCACAAAACATCTGTGACGTGACTACCACTTTGTGTCATTCCAAACACAGGCAAGTCTTCAGCTGCTGACTTCGAAGGCAAAGCCTCCTCACCCTGCCCAGCCCCATTGCTGGGGCCCTAACATCCCCATGTTCTGATGCAATCTGACAGACCTGCCCTCCCCACCATGGCTATGGGCAGGTTTGTCTCCTCTGAGCTGAGAGGGAAGTCATATAAACAGCAGTGCCTTTTCTGCTTCTGCTCCGCTGCCCACTATGCCTCACTGCCTCGTACAGCTCCTTCCAGGCGCTTCCTCGAGTTTTAACGTAGCATGATTTCACAGTGTAGGGGGAAGTGACTTTGAAGCTAGTATTTTGGGTTTGAATTGGGTGTTTTGGCTTACATCATTAGGTGAGGTCCTGGCTGCTGGAAGAATAAACACACAGAGAAAAACTCGCTCTGCAAGACGCAGTATTGATTGCTATATCGAGCCATGATGTCAGGTATATGCTTCCCTTCCTCCTTGCTTCCCACAAGTGTTAAATAATAGACCTTGTTTACTGGAATTTACAAATTATTTCATCTTTGTGATTGATGCAATGACATACCCCCTACACTCTCATTTAATTCAGAACACCATTTGGATTTTTTTTTATCCTACATTTCTGAATGCAATTTTTAAATAACTATATTTCTTGCCCCCCAGACAGTTCAGCTCTAATTTTATAATGAGAATTTCAGGGTTAGATTATTTTTGCAAAGAATCTAGGCCATATACATTATGTAAGGTTGCCATAGTAACAGTTTCTCCGAGGGGAAAACCAACTGTCCGTAGTTTCCACAGAAACCACTCCCCACTGAGACAGGTGCCTCCAAGGGAAGTGAAGAGAATATAAATGAGAGAGAGAAAAAGACACGCACAGATGTCATATGACCTCTGCAGCATCTCTGCACTGTTGCAAATTCAGCTGAACATTTCTGGGTTTATTTTCAGTTTGTTGTTTTTGATTGCATGAGTGGCACCGTCTCGTGTCATGTAAAGTCTGGCGACCCTTTCCTCACATGGAACTGGTTTTGCAGCTGGAGTGGAGGTTCAGCGATGCTCCACCTTGGCAGTGAACTGACCACATCAGATACCAAAGTCCAGCGCTCTAGGAACCACTGTGCGTGGGAGAATTTAAATGGTAAAAGAGAATTTTCACCCTTTTTTTATTAACTTTTTTTCCCCCTGAAAGAAGTCAGCAAAGACTAACAGGTATGGAAATACTTCCTTCCAGAGAGGAATCAGAGGAGAGGAATGCTCAACTAAATTGTCAGTTAATGGTTTTGTTCTTTTGGGGTACAAGCCTACACTGCTAGGCAAAATGTGTTCTGAAAGATTGGGATTTAGGAAAAAGAAATTAACTCAAGTCCTAGGATTTGCTGAGAAAAAAGGAGAAATTTCTTTAATGTACTTTAATGTCACTGAGGCAAGTATGGATTAACATTTCTGAAATACTTTTGCACTTTTTTTTTTTACACAAATAGTGTTGATTTGTTTTATTTTTTTTCAAGGGCAATAAAACCGTGACATTCATTCAAGGCTTAGTGCAGCCATAACTACAGATTAACGCGCTGGCTACTTCATCTTCATCCTGTCATCTCTCTGCTGCTTTATGGGGAAAGCAGGCTGACATGGTTATTAAATCTGGCAGCTGTGTTGTATGCACATGGGAAGCAAGTAGAGCACAGCATATAGAAAATGAGTAGCTTTCAGATAACAGCCTTCGTTTCACTGCTGCAAGACTTGAAAGGCAGCCTAAAAAGCTCTTTCTCTTCCTTGTAATCACCAGTCGCTGGATCAGTGCGCAAATATCACAAATACAGTGGCAAATGTAAGTATTCCTTGCCTGTGTGGTGCTTTCAGATTGCTAATTAAGGTTTCTACCTCAGTCTTCTGCTTGAAAAAGCAGAGAGATGAAAGCTGAAAACATCCTGACAGGGAAAGCTTCTCTGCAGTATTGTTCTGGCTTTCAGTGGAAGAGCTACTGAGAGAAAGGGATGCATGAAATCTTTCCAGAACAAATAGTTTGCAGTTGTGTGTGTTGATTTTGGGGTTGTCTGCGTGCCATTTTGTCTGTGAGGGGAGAAGTCAAGCAAATTGCAGGAGGTACATCTAGAGAGATTGTTTTCTGCTTAGATTAGATAGTATTATATGCACGGCAAGAAAGGTACTTCAGCAGTGATAGACAGCTTGTGAGCACGTAGGAGAGAAATCTCCCATCGTATTTTTCACCTGGAATCTTTGCTTTAAAAAATCCTTAAATGCAGACCCGGACTTATTAAGAAACTCGACAGTACCTTATTATCAAAAGTGCAAACAAATAGTCATCATAAGGGGCACCAGTAAGTCTGCATCTGACCTGATAAGAACAATGAACATAGCATGGTGAGCAATGCATGTTTTTCACCAATCTCACTCTGTCTGTACATGAAGATGATCTTTATCTGCTATATGGCGTGCAGATGGGATAGTCAGGTGGTTGGGAAGCAGCAGAGTTGAAGGCTTCTCAGTGTTGCAGTGATACTGGAAGGAAGAGAACTGATATTTGTCAGTGGTTTTGGTCTCAGAGCACTAAAGAAACAGCATCCTGGTTTTTATTCTCCTTTCTAATTCAAAGCTTCTTAGTGCCATTGTCCTATTGAGTTTATGGCTAGTGAATTCTTACTGTATGGTGAATGAAATCTGCTTATTGAAAACAGCCTGTGATGAGTACCAGGTATAAATGTCAGATAATTGCACAAGAAATGCAGGATGTAGCTGGTTTGTTTCTGTTGCCACGTCATGTTTCTCGTGCTATTTACAGGTTTTGTTATTTCTTGGGGACCACTGCAGTACTGTCAGCTTTTTATGAGCCATGTGAAAATGTCATTTGCACAGTTAACAGGTGACTGCCAATAAGTGATTAGGGAGAGAGTATATACATGTTGTGTTGTTTGTTGCAATAGAGGGCTAAACATATTCATGGTATAACTGCTTTGATAATGCTGCTATAACACAGGTATGTTTGATCAATCTGTTGTTTATAAGCTGCTTTTTATTGTCATCTAAAATGTAAGATCTTACAGACTTACATGTATAAATCCCTGTCTTCATTATAGCAATAAAAGGTGATTTTGAAGCTTCTCTTTCCTTCCTCTTGTCTCCTTTTACCCTCATAGATAGTCAGAAATTCATAGCTTCCCCCAAATTTAGCTGCAAAAATAGTCATTTTTGATGACAGCTGTGGAGCTAAGCTTCCCAAGCCTGAGTGGCAGCTAGCCAACTGCTGAGACAAGTGGTGACCTTTCAGGACAATGTCTCTCACAAAAATGTCAAAATATTAAAATGGCAGACATCAAATGCCATGTGCGTGGGGAAGGGTAGTCAGCTGGCAGGGTTTCAGCTCAAGACAGTTAATCCACTGCTTGCCTGGATTAAACATTGAAAGCCCCTGCCTAACTCTCTAAAATATAGAGAAATTACTCATATGTGCCCTGAATAATTTCAGAATTTCTTCTGGGAAGATCTGGGACATGGATGGAAAATTTCAGAAGTGTTTTATTTAAAATCTGATTAGGCATCCTCCTGACAGATATCCAGAAAAGCAGAATTTTGCCTTTAATTTTGCCCTTTGCATCATATATCTGATTTCCTCCCAAATCTCTTATCCAGAATGTAAATGGATGCTGATGAAGCCTAAGCAAAGTTCATTGGTGTGCAGCAGGATGCTGAAATTCTGATAGCATGTGCACTGACTATTTAAACATATGCTTGCTGAATACTAAACAATCCCCTGCAGTTCTTGCTGCTGCAGTCCAGAGCTGAAACCTCATTTGCTATTACATGCTTCAATGCTTTGTAACTTTCTTTGAAGGCACTGAGGTGAGAGCATTCCCATGTTTGCTGGTGTGTCAGATTCTCAGATACCTCTACCCTCTGGTAACAGATCAGTGACACTGTGACAGCCTGCCTTGTTGGTTTTCCCCTCCTCCATAAATATTTCTGGGAGGTGTGAAACTGCCTGATCCTTTACCTTGGCCTATAGGAAAGCTAGGCAGTGTGCATGGTTGATCAGGGAACAAACCTGTTCACCTTGTGGTTGACCTCTCTTGGAGTACACCAGCAGAGCAGTCTTGCCCAGCAAGTTTGCAACTGGCCACAGTTCAAGAGAATTCTCAGTATTCGCCATACAAAGCACAGAGTGAACTGCCAACACAGGTAACCCCTGCAATGTTCAAATTTAATAATGTCCAATCCATTGTTACTTACCAATATGCTGAAAAGGAATGTAATACTTTTCAGTATTTTTTTTCATTTTTTCATTCCCTTTCAAGACAGGAGTTCTGTGTCATTCCAAGTTTTTTCTCTTACTACAAGCAACCAACTTTTTACAACTGTGTTTTAGTGTTCTTCACTTCTACTCAAAGAGGAAGCATGTCCTGCCCCCTCTGCCCTTTAAAACTGGAAACACTGCATTTCATGAGCTGCTTCTCTCTACTGTAGTCATAGGAAAGGCTAAGTCTCCATGTTGGACTTTTCAATTAGTATTCTGTGATCATTCCTTTCTCCTAATTCCCTACAAATGAGGTAGGTAAGGACAAATTCTCATCTTGCAGAAATTAATCCTTCCTCCTTCCTTTCTCCCTTCCCCTGTCTTCAAATTTCTATCTGCTTTGACACAAAAATTTCTGTGATTTGAGACTTACTAAGATGTAAAAATCTGTTTGGAAGAAAAACATTATACTCATCTAGTTCAGGAATAAAAAGGTAAGTGAGGTACCAACTATTGTAACATCACCTCACAGATACCTAGGCTGAGTTTTGGATTTTGATCTTCAAACAGCAAACCACATGTAGGCCCAATCTATTTAATCATCCCTGATAATGTTAAAGAAAAAATAGAGATGCTGCTGTTTTCTGTGGGCTTTGCGTGCAGAAAAAAATCTGAGAAAAATAACTGCAGCAGCAGTAATTTCATTTAAAGCAAATTATACAGGACTTGGCCTCTTCCTAAGAACCTGTGCAGTGTCAGATTGATTCAGTGCAGTTCATCAGTCATTATACCTGATATGAAATTCTAACTTGCACCAATGGCATTATCATTTTATTCTGCATTTATATTATTATTACTTTTTACTACTTCTGTAGCATCTGGGAACACTTCTTTTTGTAAGGTTACTGAGTTAGGTATTGTATAGAAACAGAAGGTAATCCTTGTCTCCAGACTGCTTATAAGCTATATTACAAATAAATCAAAAACCCCTTAGCACACCCCACCTTTCTTGTTTGGCTCTTTATCCAAATTCAGAATACAGATATCAGTAGTATGTTATAACTGAAATGGTCATCAGGTTACCAGACTTTGCTTAGACATGGGCTTGAAATTACATGTAATTAAAATCTGAAAATGACATACATTTACTATGACCTTATTTCAAACCTGTCTTACTGATTCACTTGGAGTATCTACCTTAGTCTGTTAGTGTTTAGCTATTAAGTTAATGAAGTATATTAATGGAAATTAACTCAACTGACCAAAACCTGGCAATAGCTGCAAAATAGTTGTGGGCCTCCAACGAAGATTGCCCTCAAAATCATTAAGACATTATTGTCAATTACTAAGTTAATAAGGTTCATGATAAACTTAATTGCTAAGGTAATAGTATCCATTATTAAATTTAATGATGCATGTTTACCTTTGGTTATTTACAGAATCTAAATTTCAATTTTCATTATTGACACAAAATAGCAGCAGAATGACACATGACCATCAGACAGTAATTGATTCTTCATGGACCACGTACTGTGGTTTGGGGAGGTGAACAGTGGGGATCACAATATGGAATGAGAGCCTTCATCTCTATTTTCTGTAGGACCAGTTTTTCTCATCACTCTGCTCCTTATCAATCTTACAACTAGATTTCAGGAGCAGTCACACATCCATTAACATCACCTTTTCTGCTACCTTTGGTTTGAATGATATGGTGTGAGGTATGCTGTAGTTTTTATACCCTTAAACTGGAACTGAATCTGCCATCTGAAATTAGTCAGAACTACTGTCTAGTTGACAAAGATGTATTATAAGGGTGGTGAGCAATGGAACAGGTTGCCCAGGGATGTGGTGGCTGTCCTGACCCTGGCAGTGTTCAAGACCAGGCTGGATGAAGCCTTGAGCAACCTGATCTGGTGAGGAGGTGTCCCTGCCCATGGCAGGGAGGGTTGGGACTAGATGATCTATAAGGTCCATTCCAACCCTTAAATTCTATGATTCTATGATTCTAATACACTGTTTTGTGCTCAGGATACTTCATTTGTCCAGTTTGTACACTCTTCAGATCATCTTTCATGAGGCAAGACTGTAGCATGTGAATACGAGCTGTAACTTAACTGAGCAATGTAACCAACATAAATGACCCAAACTGTCTAATTATTCTTTCTGGAAATTTATGCTGCATAAACGACTATAATTTCTAAGTGCCATTTTTGTTTTGAGATGATAAACCTAGTTGTATATGCAGGAATAAAATAATCTAAAGGATCCCAGAGGGCCAAGTTGCAGTTGAAAAGATACAGTACCTTGAATTTTCCAGGATTTTTTAATTTCAGTTTGAAACTATACTTTGCAATAATAGGTTTTTTTTATTGACACTGCAACTTGTATCACTTTAGTGACATACAAAAAATAAATTTAAATATACTCTGGCAGTGTCACTTTTGTCCCTTCCGTAAGGCAGTCAAAAGGACCTAAACGAATGCAAGCAGACAAACTCACCAAATGTCTTTCTTTATTTTTTTATAGGGAAGAATGAATAAAGCAGTCTGAAAGATTATTTGCAAGCATGCAATTAATCATAAATCCAGCTTGATCTGGATGGATAAACCAGTAGTTTATCAGTCTGGTTAGCTAGTACTTTGAAAGGATTTTGCAGAACTCATTAGTTCAGGAATATTAAGATGGGTCCCTCTTTTTTTATAAGACAATAATATGATTCCCAAATAGATAAGCTAGAATGTCAAAGGCAAAACAATTTATCCCCAGGAGTGTATGGATTACTGTTAAGAACATTCTGAAATCCTGTCCTATCTTTCATTTATTTCAAAGCATTCCTAAAAGTAATGACCTAATTTTAAAGAGAGCAAATCAGAAATAACCAAGACACTGAAGCTTGTTTTTCTTTTAGAAAGATGGTTTAATTTAACTTAAGTCTTAATTTAAAGGCTTCAGTACTTTTGAGTCTCCTTTACGTATGTAGGCCAGTCACTTAAAAAATTTAAATACCTTTTCTGTTCTGTTTCTCCCCTCTCCGTCAGTTCAGTGGGAATTCACTCATGCGAGGGACCTTTTTAAGAAATGAGAGAGTTTGCAGACTGATATTGAGCTACCTCTGTTGAATGCCTTGCAATGAACCAGCTTCTGTTCTTCTTTGGAAATAGGTTCACTGAAGCATGTGTTTTTGGCTCTGTCTTGGCAAAATGTAGAGAAGTAGCTCCTGCTGGATGTCAGGGATGGTTTTTGAAAGAGGAGGTTGACATCAACTCCCTTGACATTGTGTGTGACATACCTGAATCCATGGGTTGCTATAGCTTTGTTACAGTATGTGTGACCCTTAGATTTAAAATTAGTCATTAGTTACTGCTGAGGCATTAGGGAATTGCTATGTAAAAGTAAGCCAGTGAGGCTGAAAATAGATTAAAGAATTAGATAACTAACACCCAAATTATTTTAGCGTGTTTGGACTTCCCAGGACAATATACATACTAACCTTGGGCCAAGACATAGACATCCTACAAGTGAATATAACTCATGACAAAATTTAACCCTGAATGGCCTTCCAACCATCAGTATTTCTAGCAGGTGGAATACTCAAAATACTCTCCTTCTCTATAAAATAAAGATTATGTGCTTTAAAATGAGAATTTAAAACTGGAGAATTTGTTCAGCTTTTCTTTTAAAAACATGTTGAGAGTTACCAGAGTGAAGCTTGGAATATAGATGTTGTTGTATAGTGCTTATAAGGAACATCATGCTATGACATCAAAGGTCTTCTAGAAATCAATAATTATTGATGAGAAAACAAGTCATTATTTTCACTGTAATTATTAGGAGGCACGTGATGGTTTGCATTGGTTCTGACCTTGCTTGTTCATGCACTGAAATAATAATTGCAACTAATTCCCTTTTTTCCATAAATGTCCATTACTTGGTCAGCATCAGAGAGTGTAGGTAAGGGAGGACCACCACACAAAACACTTCTTGGGAATGGTGAGTTTATCCTTTCGAGGCGACAAAACGTCATGTTGGCTTAGGGTAATGCTTTTTAAA
Source organism: Acanthisitta chloris (assembly GCF_000695815.1). Classification (NCBI taxonomy): domain Eukaryota; kingdom Metazoa; phylum Chordata; class Aves; order Passeriformes; family Acanthisittidae; genus Acanthisitta; species Acanthisitta chloris. The sequence goes on along the minus strand of NW_008673907.1, from coordinate 10,928 downwards.
AAATGGTTCTGTCCTTTTGTTTTCTGAAAGGTTTTGCTTTGCTTTGTTCTTGAAGATGTGAGGGTAGACAGACACAGAGAGGAACTCCCCTGATTGCAATGGAGAGGAGAAAGATGAAAGCTCCTTGATGCTCCTTGATCCTCATCCAGCTAGCCCTAGGAAAAGTCAGAGCTGATGTTATGCAGCCCTGATTTACAGAGCTGGGAAAAATTAGGTTAAATCCTTCAGCAGCAGAGATCCCACACTACTCTGACCATATCGTCTGGAAAGCCTTTTCCTGTAAAAATACTTCCCATCTGTTTGTCACTGAGGAAAGTTTGAGTGTTGTCAGAGCAACATGCAGCACGACATTACAATGTCATCTTCTGTGCTGCCAGTGAACTATGTAAATAAAGGTATTTATAAGAGAGTGCAGGAAAGCCCTTCAGCTGATTGCTTTAATCAGGTATGGCAACTAAAAGTAGGTGTAGGGCTGCCTATCACACTGGTAGTGCAATTCTCTAGGTCAATGGATTGCTGTCTCTTCACAGGAGTATTGTTCAATGGCTGTGTGTACAAAGAAGTCCATAGTAGTTTGTTTATCTTCTGATACAGAACAGATGCTCAAATTGCACAACTTTCATGAAGGAGGAATTGATAAAGAGTGCAGCTGGGGTGAGGATGGTACAAGAAACTCCATCCATCATTTTCCAAAAGGCAGAATGAATGGCTTAATTGTTGCTAGTAACAATTGTTGGCCATTTTATTTGCTATAGCCAAAGTATGATCCCACTAAGGGCCAACTTGGAGAAATACAGTAACAGGGGAGTCTCTTTTTTGTGTTCACTTGGCTTCATTCACTGAACAGATTCCACTGGCTGTATCTGGACCAAGACCTTCCACTCTTGCCCACCTGCAAAGCACACTTCTTCACCACTCTGAGGTCTTGAGCTGGCTATCATAGCAGTAATTAGGGAAGGAGCAGCCTTGACAGTGAGGAAATAGTGTTAGCACAGTATGCAATAAAACCAGTGTTTTTTTCATATTAGAGAATTTTTGTAGGACAGTATGTCTTCTGAGAGCTGCCCATGGGAATACTTATCCTCATACCAGAGAGTTTCCTTCAGTGCCTTGTAAATTTAATCTGTCCTCTTTCATTGAACTGGTTTGATGTGTCTTTGTTTAATACCTTCCTCTGCTGCAAGGTTTATATTTAAGGTATGCTACACAAACACTAGGAAAGGACAGAAAGCAAGCTGCCTATAACACATTAAAAATTTGTCTCTCCAGTGCATATGCATTGGGATACAGTGAGATTTGTGTACATATTCATGTGATTTTAAAGAAATGATTTTCTAGAGTAAAGCCTCTCCCTATTTTTAGTGTTCAGGCTCCTACTGCAAAGCAGAGGATTTTAATGATTCTCAAATAAAGACACCTGAATTTTTGTCATGAAAAGCAATTTGATTTTTCTTAGTCTTATTCTCAGAAATAACACAAAGATTTTGGCTGATTTTTTTTCTTTTCTTTTTAATGAGGCAAACATCTAGCATGAAAACTTTCACCCTAACCACTGAAGACTGTTGATCTATTAACTGCTGAAGGAGGGTCACTTAGTGGAGGAATGTAAAATTACCATGTGTACAGATTATGCTATCAAAATGTACTAAAAATGCACAATTGACAACAAAATGCTGCTGTGGGAAAACATAGTGGCATTCAGTACCACATAGTAAGGAGGTTCCTAAGTATAGTGGTAACAAGATTTCTTGGAAAAAAAATCAGAATGGTAGTTTGTTGTCTTCCCCTTCTAAAAAATGAAACTGGAATTTATTGTAGAATCTGAGATTACTGTGGATGAGGAAGGAAGTGGAAGGCAAAAAGACTGGACCATCTTCAGTTTCATTTTTTTAAATGCTACCAGGAAAATTTAACTTTTTCCCTCATTCACAAGTTAAACAGATTTTTGAATCTCCAGAATATTTCCTTTTCAGGGTGCCTGTGTCCTGTTATTCTGGATTGTGAACATTACTGCTGTTGAATCCTCTGGAATATCAAGGGGCTCAAATGTGTTTTGTTTTAGGTATCATCATATCTTCATCAGCTTTCCGGCTGACTTGTGCTTTTTGCTGTCTTTAACTGGTCCTTGAGATGACCAAGAAATATAGCTTTAAAATAACTGCATAAATCCAGGCAATTGCTGAATTCTAGCAATTACATTGTAGTTATCATTGCCTCCTTCTGTGAGGCCTCTTTCAGCTTGAGTTTGAGTCAGAAAGCAACCAAGAGCAAACAATAATCCTTTCAATGTGAGAAGCCTCCTTTAAATGTGCCACGTTGCTGACCTTGATGAGCATGCAGAAAGGCACAAGTGAATGCACACAAATTTTCAAGGCCTGCTGTTCATCCAGACACTGGGTACTGTGCAATATTACCTCACACAGATTTTGTTCCTGGCATGCAAATGGAATCACCGTGTGTGAGCTACAATTTAATCCATGTTGTGGCCTGGGTCAACACAAAGGCCCTGGTAGAGCACTGTGCTGCAGTCAGGCAGCTGTGACTGTTTTAACAGAATCAGGGGGTCCTTGCTTAAGGAATGAGGCAGAATATTCATTACTTTTACAGCAATAAGAAGAATGAATGCTAGAAGAAGTGACTTTCTTTTTTTATTCTCTTATAAAAGGCTGTTAAATAGAACTAAACGCAGACTGAGATGGAACTGATTTCATATTGCTATAAGAATACCATAGTGATGCTGGATTCAGGTTATAGAGATTATAATTTTATTTCATACTTCATATCTTCAGAAAACCCTTCCTAATTTAGATAGCATTCATAAATGCTTTTGCATATACATTTTTATTGATTTATTTGCTTGAGATAGAATATACAATATCTGCAAACTTCTTTGCTGGCTAGGTAATATTTCAAAAGGCTTTAAGTTTCTTTCCCCCCAATTAGCATTTGCAAGAAACTTATCTAGGCATTTTTGTTTTCAGATAAAAAGATACAATTTAGTTGATTTTAGACTCACACTGAATAAATGTCATGTTTCATTCTCAGTCATGTCATTTATACTTTCATATTAATTGCAAGTATGTTCTTATATAGCTTTCTCCCTGTAACTTACAGTTGCTATATAAACATAGTCTCATATAAGTACATTTTTATGGAGAATTGGTTTTAAATATGTGTAGTAGTCAGAGCAAAATATGCATTTCTGAGGCATTTTAGAATTCCTTGAATTCCATTTCTTTTCAAATCAGTGAGAGCATATTGAACAGAACTCCATTCTTTCAGTATGTATTAGTTTCTTAGGTTTGCTTGAATTTTATAGGCCATACAGAAATTTGTGGCAAGTGCTTTCACTCTAAAGTAAGACATTTGTCTATAAACTTACTTGTTGTTCTTCCCTTTAATAAGAATCTTTGCTCAGTCTGCTGACGTTGTCTGTTACCCATTTTTACCCAGGTTGTAATATGTGTGATTGACTGAAGAATTACTGTGGGATTATTTTGACCCCTAGTTCAGTTTTCTTAGGCTGCTATAAAATGGCATGACATAATTAAATCCAGACATGGGGGTGGTTTTATTCTGATTACATGACAGGTTTAGCTATGTGCTACTTGGGACAAGAGACTTTTATATTTAAATTGAATTCTCCTGCATGGCTAAAGTTTGTAGATTCTTTTAATGTTAAGGTCTTCTTTCTCTCTCCTACTGCTCAAAATACCTCTATAATAGAGCTTTGCTTGAGAACTAGCATGTCCCTGTTTTTGTAGCCGGACAGGTAATCACTAGAAACCTGACTTGAGAACACCTGGAATTCATTGAAATTCCCTTTTAGTAGCCTGTTATATGAGGATACTGAAAATTTGTATGGTTGTGTTTGCTTGGAGGTTTCTGTGAGTACATGCCACCATCTTTTTATAGCCTTTCTTTATCCAAGTGAATGATTCTGACCTTAGTTGTGCCTCTGCAGTTTTAAGCATTTACATTATGTTTCCACATGCTATGTAACTAGCACTCTTTGTCTAGGCTTGCTAGGTAGAAAAGGGGTGTAGAAGTAAGTTGGGTATAGCATTTTTCTTGGTATCCTCCTTCCTCTGATTCAGCAAGGAAGCAGATGACATAAAACTCATGGGTAGTCTCATTTAGGGAGAGGTAAACTGCTGATCCATGTTGCAAGAGGGAAGGGACAAGTCACATCTGCACCATGAGGCACAGACCACTCTGGCCGTTATTCAGGGGGTGTGTCTGTGCAAAGGGAGTTAATTCCTTTTAGTTCCTAGATAAATCCATGGCTGACCTCATTGATGTGACAGTGAAATCAGCAGGAGTTCTCATATGCTTGACAGGAAGGCACATATTAAAGTGCTTTCTTTGAACCAAGGTCACTGCATTGCTAATCTGAGCATTTTTCCTGTGATGGGTAAATACGTCTTGGTCTCTGAGCATCCTTTGCTCTTGTTGATGTAGAGGTTTGGTTCTGTGCCAAGGAAGCAAGTGGCATATTTATTGCTGAGCTCAAGATGAATAGGGTTTCTAATGGGAGCAGGAACCATGGCTATCTCGAAGGCAGTATTCTAATTAATTCTATCAGTTTGCTGTATAACAGCAAGGTCTTGGCAAAAGAGTTCTTTTGAATATCTTGCTTTAGTTCTTCTGTGTGATCAGGAACATCTCAGCCCAGAGAGAAGTGTGAGGAACTGGAGAGGTGATTTCTTTTTCCTTTTGACCAAGCCCACATGGCAATGGCCATACCTAATAAGGAATTTGTCAGTTCCAAAGATACTGCTGGAAATGTTTATACTGTTATATAGAAAAACATTCCTTGGAGATGAGTTATCTTGTAATTTGAAATTAGGGTGGATATGTGTGCTGCTAGTGTCTGTGGTTCTTTTTTGGAATTACCTGACACACTGAATGTAGGTCTGCTCCAAAGCCAAATCATTTGTCCTTCTGAAACATATTTGTGAACTCTCAAGCTAATCATAGCTAAAGGGTATTTCAGGGCTGTTTGAAAAATCCCTCTAGAAGTGCATGAATCACCCCCAAACAACAGTGGAATTTAAATGTTGTGTCTAGATTCATTCACAGAATTTATTAGAGAAATGCCTGAAGTGTAGCACAGCAAGGCTCAAAATAGTTTATTGCCAGCTTGGGTATGGAAGCCATTTATGGCAGCATGGTGTCCAAGACAGGCTAATTTGCTTCTTGACTGAGTTCTCTAGTACTTTAGCAGCACATATACTAGACAGCTATTGTAGAGTTAACTTTGATATTTCTTGATACCTTGCTGCCACACTGCAGTCCAGACAAACCCCAAGGCTCAGAAACACTGCCTACCAGACTGCCAGGTGAGATAGGAAACTGAGGCCCTTATTGCAAATAAGGTAGAGCACAACTGAATGGGGAATGAAAGGTATGTGCAAGCAGTGGTTTCAATTTGAAAGGCCTCCTCAGAGCTATGTGGCAGTAAAGGCCTGTGAACCACTTCTTACCAGGATGTGGAACACAAGGAAACTAGGCAGAAGACTTGCATAGATTGAATGTAAGCTTGTAGGTTTACCATGTTCTACAGTCCCGAAGTTAATCTTTACCCATGGTGCATGTATTTTTGGAGGTTCATCTCCTTTTTATTAGTGTGTTTGTGTTATGTTTGGAATGAATGACCTTAGAGGTGGTAGGAAATTTTAAACAAAATTTATCCTGACAAAGTAGTTATCCTGTTTATTTGCTTTCAAAGGCTGTATTTCTTAAGTCAATAATGAAATAGTAACAGTTTGTATGTCTGAAATATCTTCAGTGAGAGCTTCAAAGCACTGTAAATGTATCCACACAGAACTCCTGTGAAATAGGTAAAACATAAGATTACAGCTTTACAGAGGGATATAAAAAAATTAAATCACTACTGCAGATCTAAATCGAACACCAGTGATAGGCATGGCAGCTGTATGTACATCAGCTACTTAACCTTTGGTTTTTCCACACAGCTTCTAATACTATAATTGTGTTTTTGCTTAAAGTCACAATTTTATAGTACTCTGCTGCTTTTCTACTCCTGTGAAGTAGAGAAGCAACTCTCTATGTGCAGTGTGGCATTATTTACACTATTAAGTTCCAATGGGTATCTCTGTTTGATCTGATCCTTGGTGTGGCATTACTGATGTGGTTGAAGGAACTCTAACAAGCCTTGAAGAGAGGCAGATTCTGGATGGGAAGCTGGCAGGGTAGGGCAAGATTCCAGCAATTGTTCAGCAGTGCAGGAAGGAGTAGTTGTAAGCCTGACCTTTCTGTGTAGAAAGCCATGAAGACAGCAATTGTTTCAGTTAAGCCATTTGGAGCACAGGACACATCCTCAGAGTCTTTTCTGGCATTTTCTAGACCTCAGGAGGCACAACCAAAGGGTTAAATAATTCCACAGTGTGTCACTGGCTCTCTAATTAGGAAGTGATCCAAGAGCTCAAAGTTCAAAATGCACATGGTCTGAGCTGGGACTAAGCCCAAGTTCCCATTGATTGCAGCCTCATATGTTAGTGTGCTGCACCTGCACACGATCTCTTCCCCTTGCCATTTCTGGCATTTGTTTTCCTTTTTTAAATGGAAAATGAAACAATTCAACTGCAGAGTTTCACTTCTTTTGTCACTATCTAAATTCTTTCATTGCTTGAGCCTGTGTGCTTTCTGGGAATAACTTGTGACCCACTTGATAATTGAAAGCAGACCAGTAAAACATGACGAAAATCTCGCTCCACTCCATTCTGCAGCATCTGTGGCTCCTGCTGGAAAAGCAGTACAGGTCTCCTCCCAACAGCAGCATAGATATGAACTGGTCAGGGTGAGCCTCAAGGGGCCTGAGGTTCCCCCAGGAGAGATACAAAGGACAGGCAAAATAGCATTCAGCTGAACTTGTGTTTTGAGAAGAAAGAAAAGAGTGAGGCTGGGCTGGGCAACAAAACAGCAAAGGTAAACAACAGATTTAGCAAGCAAACAATCAGTAGTAGAAGCTGGATGCATCAATCATAATATGAAAGGAGATAGTCAAAATTTTACTCATGGAGACTGCAATGTAGGGAGTGGGCAAAGTTCTGCTGATTCATAGCCCAAATACTTTGTTTTCAGATGCAGAAAACTTAAATGTTGGGTTTGGGGAGGTTTTTTTGTCTGTAGAATCTTTCTCCTATCCAAATTTTCCCCTAGGAAATCAAATTTTTACTATATTTTCAGAAAGTTGTATTTTATTGAAATAAAGCCACACCTTCCTTTGGAAAATAAATTTCAATGAAGCATTTTAGTTCTTGCTTGAAATCAAACAGGGTGTTACAGAAACCTTGTGTTTAAGAATGGCATGGTTTGGGAGCTCATAGTTTCAAGTTTCATCGCGGTATGGTAGCTTCTGGGGACAGCAGCCAGCTTTTTCCTTATGAAAAAGGTGATGGTGATTCTGGTCTCCATTTCTTTTCTTTCCCTCTCCTTCTTCAGCCACATGTGTTTACTGCTTCCCTCCGCACAGCTTAACATGGCAGGGAGATGAGTCAGATCATTAACCTGTCTGAAAGCAGATCCAGCAAGACAAATTTGGTCTGTGAGCTTTCACACCGTTCCCGAGCATGTGAAAGGCAGGGGGCAGGCCTGTGCAGCTGGGAATGGCGATGAAGAGACAGCCCAGGCTGACCCTTTTGGTAAAAGTAAGCTGTTAAATCAGCTTGGCCATCACACTTAGCTGGTGCCTGGGTTGGTATGTTTGGCAGTGCTGGTAACAATTTTCCTGCATCATACAAGGCTTAAGGACAAAGAAGCAGCTTCATCCTTGGCATAATTCTATGAGTGGAGTCACAGGAGTTGTACCCAGAGTGACTTTGTCTAAAGTGTGCCTTTTCAACACAGTCCACTAAATCAGTCATTCTTGCTCTCTCTTTTGTTTCTTTATTTGTGCCTACACTGAATTAGCATCTTAAATAAATTGCCATGGGAATCAGAGATGCAGTAGCTAGGTTGCTTTCTCTTGTGCATCTAGAGTCTTTACATAGCAGTCTTTTCACAATCTCATGTAGAGTGTTTGGGTTTTTCATCCAGACCCATCAAGGGTTTTTCATGCCTATACTGTTCCATAAAAAATCTAACAGTGTAAGGTGAATAACATGATATATGGTTGATGATAGAAGATTTCTAGCACATATAATTTATATACATTGATGAAACATCCATCTTTCTGGAGTGACTTGTCACCTATTTATTGTTTCTGACTCTCATTCTGATAATTCCATATTTTGTGACATGTGGATTGTAGAAAAGAAAGAATAGATAACTTGATTTGATGAAGCAAGGCATTCTCTGCATAGAGAACAAGGTAAGAAAAGAGAGCTTTGAAGGAAGACAGAAGGCTGAAAAACAGGCCTTGTGATGAAGAGAGCTGTGGGAGTGGATCAGTAAGGAGAAACTCTGAAAAAGCCTTGAAGCTCAGGACAAGAAAGCATGGCTTTCATGGGGATGTGGGCAGTGTGGCAGCAGCATGGAACAGAAGATGGCCTCAGCTGCTGAATTTTCTGTGGAAAACAGTGCAGGTGCATTGGGAATAAGATTCAGGCTCAGTAATCAAAATAATTAAAGTAATCAAATACTGCAATCATATGGTGGATCTGGGCAGAGATTTACATGTTAAAAATCCTAGAAGAGAGCTCTGGTAAAATGATGTTGTTAGTGTGGATAGCACAGAGTTAACTAAGTCGGAAATCTGGATGAAAGTGGAGGCAGTGTAGTTACATACTTGGGTGGCAGCTGATGGAGCTGTGCAATTGCATCAGAATGTCAGATATCATTGAAGAATGTGCCTAGTATGTCACACTGTGAAAAAAAACCCCTTGCAAATGTGACCCCAGCACATTGTGATGCAGTGCTGTGTGCCAGAACTCTCGTGCAGGCTGTCAGCAGAAGCCGAGAGCTGCGATACCCTGCCCATCTGAATGAGGTGCTAACTCCAGCATCTGCTTCTGCAGGAGCTTCAGCTCCCTTACCAAAGCAGAGGGGGAGAGAAATGACTTGTGCCAAGACTTATACAGTAATGAATGTAGTGTGATTGGGCTGCTTTAATTTGCCCCCAGAAAAGGATTTTAAAATTAGGAGCTGTCAAGCCATTTAATACAATATGCCCAAAAGACATGGTGAAATATGGGATGGCAGAAAAGCAGAAAGCTGAAAAATACAAATGGATGCTTGTAAATCGCTGACATAAAGTGGTACAGTAGCCTCCACAAGCAAATAGTAAAAGCTGGGTAGAATATAACAAGAAGTGCTTTTGGGAGTGTGAGAGAGGAAGGGGTAGATGGTGAGAGAAGAATTAATCAGAAAAGTCAGAGGAAAAAACAGTGAAATCCAAAAAGATCTTTTAAAGGAGGATTTTAGTTGTATTCAAAGCAGAAAAAGGCTCAAAAAGCCTGAGGCTTGAAGCACAAAGCATGATATTTATGCAGGGAGTTATTATAAAACACTTGATGAGACTGATTTTGGTGGCAGACAGGCCTCACAGCCAAACCAGAGGCACAAGAAAGTAGGACAGAGCTGGGATGAAATGGGATCAGCAGCTGTAAGCAGGGTATTCAATTAACTAGGAACAATTCAGTTCAAACAACAAAAGAGAGAGGAACTTGGGGAGACAGGTGGGATCATAGATGGCTGAGGCAAGATCGGAAGGGGCTTATATTTCAGGGAGTATTCACTCCATGTAATAACTCTTTTGTCTTTGTGTTAAGATCAGTAAACTGACAGAGAAGTATTTGCTTCTGTGCTACATTACCTTTCCTTGAATGATGGGGGGACATACAGAGGGGCACTGTGTGGTGCTGAGGAAAGGGGAGACTCAACACCTCCACTTTCGACAGCAGTAAGTGGCTAGATCAGCTTGGTTGTCTCACAGAACCTTACCCTAAAGTGCCTCTGTTGTGACTGTTGGACCCAAAGAGTTAAGATGGAGGTGAAGAGAAGCAATCATAGGAGGATCAATGAAGGTTGGGGGGTCAGGTCAACAAGGTCAGGATAAGACATTTGTGACAGAGAAGTGAGAAATGCCATTGTCAGCAAATAATGCATGCTAAGAAGGATGAGAATAAGAAAAAGGGTGGAGAGAAGAAAAATCAGAGACTTTGCAAGGGAAAATTCTTTACAGTGAATATGGGCTGAACTCAATATACAGGTTTTTTGCCAGTTTGTTTTTATGTTTGATTGACCTAAAAGGAACAATGCATTGGAGATGCCTGTGGGCTCTCTAAAAGTGGCTGTATGAACACGCAGCAAATATGTGCTTTTCCTGAAGTGACCTATTGATTTTTTTCCCCCCTTCCACCTTAAGCATTTTAATGCCTAGCAGTAAACCGTCTAGCACTAGCCCTTCCCAGCCAGTCCCTCTTGTTCCCCTACTTAAGAATGAAACACAATATCTTGAACACACAGAATGCGAAGAAGCTAATCATTGGCTCGCACTGTGGCTGGCAGGGCAGACCCGCCTCTTTGGCTTGTGCTGACAAGCTGTTTATGTTTGTGCAAGGCCACCCTTTAACTCAGCCGCCTGATGGCCGTAATGGGACCAACTGTCTGAATGCTGCAGGGAGCTAAATCTTCTGATCAGAGGCACAGCGAGTTTCAGCCTCCGACACTCCTGCCTGGACTCTATGGAACTCTAGTAAGTAGCCTTCTGTCTTGTTGTGGCTTTTCTCATCAGACTAAGGGCATGTTTTATCAAGGCAGGTAGGCGCTGTCATTCACAGAGGCAGCTATTAAAGTATTTTCCTCTGTCTGAAGTAAAAGAGCAGCTACTTTGTATGCAGTGTCATGACTACAAGTACCACACGATTTCAATCTCAAATGAGTCCTTCCTGGGAGGCAAAAGAGAAGTTAATAAGGACACAACCCACTTAAACTTGCTTGGGTTTGGGGTTTTTACATATATA
>NW_008673906.1:0-15257 GCF_000695815.1 Acanthisitta chloris | reverse complement strand
GGGCTGCGGGGCCAGCGCGTCCCTCGCCGGCTCAGGTGGCAGCTCCTGCGGTTCCTGCCCACGTCGGCTCTCCCACGAGTCTCCGAGCTCTCGCCGCAGCTCGCTGGGAAAGAATCACAAACATTCTGTCAATTCTTTCTGATGCAAATGACGTTGGGGAATGAGAAAATCAAGGTTGAGTATTGACAGAAGCCGTCCGAGTCGTACTTTGGTTTAATCCTATTTGTTAAACAGTTAACGCTCACTTTTATTCTTTAAACAAATATTCTGTATTTGCAGTCACACACACCCCCCGTGCCTAGCCAGGACGGGTCCCACAGGCTGTCTGTCAGTGGGGATGCACACGCTGCAGAGTGTTTGAACACCAGAATCAGTTTTCCCCGTGGCTTACCATTTGTTAGGTTTGGGTGAAGTGGGCTGGACTGTGCCCAAGCTTTCCTTCAGCGGCTCTGTGGCAGGCAGGGCCTTGCTGTCAAGACAATTGACATCTTTCATCTCAACTAAAGGGTCTGCTCTAAAGGGCCAGAAGACGACAGAGAAGCTCTGATCTCTTTGACTAATCCTTCAAAAAATAGTCCTGGCTCTAGCAGGCTGAAAAGCTACATATACTAAAAAGTTTCCCATAATACTAAAAGTTTAGAGAAGAACTAGTTCTATAAAAAGGTCTGCAATGTTTCATGTTTTCTGCCTTTAAGTGCAGAAGAGAGAATAGATTTATTGCCAGTAGTCCTGTATGAAATAAACTCACTGCTACCTATACAGATGTTTCCCAATCTGCAACAGCAAGATTATCAAAGACCAAGCTGCTCACAAGAAGATTATAAAGTAATTAAAAGACCATAACTGTGTAGTCTTAGACATTTAACAGGCAGGTAAAGTGATGACAAACATAGCAATATTGAAAATAGCCAAAGTGCACTGACTCGGATGTGAAAACCACTATGACAAGGGTATATGTGATGGCATAAGCATTTTTCTTTTGTAGCAAGTGACAGGTGCACCTTTGACTACAAATGGTAGATTACCAGTGAAATGTACTGGCAAATATCATTGCCTTTAGGATCAGACTATTAAAAAAGCCCCTAAACAGCCTGGGGAAAAAGCCTCTATTTAAAAAAAAAAGCAATGCATCTCTAATAGGAATCTATAATTTTATTCTTTCTGTGCTTCAGGACTGTATTGGTTGCTCTTTCTTATCAAAATTAAAATGTCGGCAGCATGAGTTCTGAGACAGAAATGCCCTCATTCATCACTTTTTTAATACTGAGCACTAGCATATGGAAATAAAATTGATAGCAGAGTGTGAACAGGTCAGATAGCAAAACCTGGCTCATCAGAGGCAAGCAGGTAGGTGCATTGGTCCTTCTGTGCTGTTGGGATTGTGCAAATTGTGGTATTGCTGCAACTTTGAAGTTATCTGCACTAAGAGAATTTGCTGTGAAAACAGTCTTACTGTCCAGACTTTTCTAGATGCTTCACTTTTTTTTTCCCCTCCACCTAGAAATGTTATTCAAAGGCACTATAATGACTTCACAGGCTTGTCTGGGATTTCTCCATACCCTATCACTTACTCAGAAGCAGAGCAGCAGATTTCCAGATGCAATTGATTCATATCATGTCCAATACATAAACAGCACAAAGCACACACAAAACCTGATGTCTTCTCAAGATGTTGGACACACTGTGCATGTGCACATCAAATGGAGAACACAAGGTCTTCTTGAGTAGGGTGGCTCTCCTGCACACTTGCTGTGTTTGTGGCTGGCACAGCACCTCAACACATGCAGGGCACAGCACACTCAGTACATTTGTGCAAATCCTCTACACTTGCACATGTGGATATACCCCAGATATGCCAACTGCATGGCACACATATTAAACTACATGTGCAATGCAAAATATGGAGCAGAAATATAGGAAACTGTATGTGTCCAGGGAATCTGAAGCTGAAATATAGCAACTTTACCCTAAACCCACCAAGGAATTCCTATCAGTATTCCCCAAATTGGTGGCTTCTTTCACTGGAGTGGGTACCAGTGCTGAAACAGAACCACCTCAGAGCCAGAAGACCTTTTTCTCATCTCTAAAAGAGTTGATATAACTATGAAACTGAATTCAATCTAAATTTTTTTTTTTAATGCAAGATAGCTATTTTGTTAAAATACTTACAGAAATACTTCAGAAGATAACAGATATGCTAGGAAAAAAACCTATAAAAATGAGGAAGTATCAACCAATTAAACTCAATTCATCAGAGTTAAGCATTTTTAGATGTTTGCAAACAGGACAGAATGCCTTAGATTCCTATAACTGGTTTGCTTTGCTAAGTTTTTAAGAGAATGGGATAGAAAATAATCTGCTTCTCCACTGTATAAAGAATCATACCTGAGGCCTCAAATACACTGTGTATGCACTTACCAGGGAGGTTGGATGGTCTGTCACAACCCTGTTCTTCAGTGGGATGTGTTAAAAGTCCAACACCATACGTATTGCATAGTGTGTGCATACACAATCAAGCACATGTACTTTCTCTAAACCATTACACTGAAGTTTATTTTTATGTGAATCCTACACTTCCTTTCTTCATATGCTGTAAAAGCTTGAATGAAATCAAGAGCACTGTTAATACAAGTTCAATTACTACAGAGCACACGATATGCAACCAGCTCATGAATATTATTCAGTGTATTTGATGACTGCATATTTTGGAATTAATGTTGTGTATAAGCAGTGTATCTCACAGCAACTCTCCTAGCATGGATCAGCTGCTGGAAATGTATTGAACACTGCATCCCCAAGTGACACGTCTCTTCGTTTGGGGACTTTTTATGCAAAAAGCCAAGGAATTATTTTGCTATTGCACATGCATTTAATTACCATAGCACTTGCCTCTTTCAAATGCAAATACATTAAGTGGTACTTGATATGGATTTCCTGGTTTGCCTAACATGAGTATATAGCAATCATCTTAAGTTCAGTCCACTAGAAGAACAAATTGTGCAAGAAAAGTTCTTATTCAAACATCATTCAAGTTCTGATGCTAAAAAGCAAGTTGGGATGATGCCAGTGAATGACTGCAGACACTGAAATCACAGCCCTAATAGTGTGCCTTGGACAAACTGGTCTCACAGCTCTGATGTCCACTCCACCCCGGATGTACGGGCCCTTGAGTGGCCTGTCATTCAGCTCCTGAACTAAACCTCTGCTGTATTTGGTGTGATGAGTCAGGAGTGTCACAGGAAAGGTTAAACCTAAGCCTTGGCTGAACCAGTGATACCTTGTACACTACTCCTTAGTCACTCTGCTAGAAGGCCCAGAAGCCCTTAAGAATGTCAGCCTCCTCCACTTACCACCACCACTAAGTGGTCAGTTTGAAGTTCAGCAATATGCTGGGGCATATATTGAAGCTTTGGGGATCTACAACAATGCTTGCACAAGTGCTAGTAATGTCAAAGAGGCCACAAACATAACAGCTAAATATCTTAAAATCAACTATTTTCTATGACAGATTCCCATTAAGACATGGTAAAAATTTGCTGCAGCAATATTTTTAGTGGGGGAAATCCTATTCATGTGACTCTGGAAGAAATGGCTATACTGTCAGACCCATTGTAGATTTTATAAAGTAGCACTTTCATGCCTGGGAATGTTCTCCAAGAAAGTTTCCTCTGACAAGGAAGATTAAGTGTGTTTTTAAGACCAAATGAATATGGCCAGGCAATGTAACATACCCCAGGTGTTGAGCTCTGCCTGGGAAGAATGTCTTGACTTCACATCTGTAACCTGCCCTTGCACATGTTCCCCAGTGATTTCACCAGAAGTTGTATTCGGCTCAAAAGCAAGTCTAAGGAATTTTTCTGTATCACTCAGTAATGCTAAGAAACCAGATTTTCATTAACAAATGGTTGGGCACTGTGATCAGTTCACTCAAAATCTCAAAGGGTGAAGCATTTTTCAGTGAATCAATATAACTCATCACAAATCGATGACCATTTATTTCTCATGCATTATAGAAAGTGACTAATCACTACAAGAAGCTTTTGATTGGCAAATTTATTTATTCCTAAACTGATTCTTATAAAAAAAAAATCACTCTTTTCCTTTTTGGTTTATGGACTGATGACATTTATTTCTGTACAAGCTGCTAGGAAGAAAATGAGAGAGAGAGACCTGTTAAAAATATGAAAACCTGCATTAATATCTATAGCCTCCTCTGGCACATATGGTGAGGAAGTGAAATATCTATTGCAAACATGAACCCCTGAGATACAGTGTTGGTAAATCTCTAAACAGCATTTTTATCTTTGAAGGTTTCCATAGCTGTACTCTCAGAATCAAAGCAATCATACTTTTAAGTCATCTGTGAACATTAGCATTCAAGGGGAAGCTAAAAATATTGTGTCAGACACATTGGCATAGACTTTCTGTTTGTTAACATTTTTATGATAAATGACAAGATACCACTGTAGTCCATCCTTGTAGTTTGATCTGCAGAGCTATGCACTAGAAAATACATTGCAGACCTTAGTTAATAACATCCCTAATCCAATTCATTATAAGCTCTCATTTCACATTCAGTCATTTCTCTATGGCTGAAGTGAGTCACACAGATCTGTTCACCTGGCATGCTCTCTCTGTCCCCAAGGCCTAGGTCAGTGATCTCACACAATGAGTTTTCCCAAACACATGCAGCGCACATCGAGCTGTTTCTGAGATACCATTTAGTTTGACTTTGGAGTACTGGACAACAGGTAAGGCAAGTGCTGTTATCACCACTAAAAGCAATGAATCAAAGGCACACCTCAGCCATGGTTTCTCCCATTTCCTGTTTGGCCTATAAACATGGCAAATTAGATACTAGCAGCTCTGTCTCTGATGTGCTGGCCAGAAAAGAGATGGGTGGATTGAGGAATTGGAGTTCTTCCTGACCCTCCCTGCACCCATTTTAGGAAATGTCCTTACAACTGAGGTGCTGCTCAAAGATCACACTGTCCCAAATACTCAGTGAGGGCAAGCAAGCACAGTGCAGCATATCCCCTGAGAAATAACCTTCATGCACACATGCATTGACAAAGGCATTTTCTCAAGTTACATGGTGAGTACAATAAAGAGATAAGACCTGCAAACAGGAAATCCTGCCTAAACAAGATGTCATGTAAGGCTTCTGAGTTCTTTAATGTGGGTAGCTGGCAAGGGCTTGTTTGTCATTTAAACATCTACAGACTCTGTTTTGCTTGTTATTCAGGATTAGTAGCAGCTGCAGAATTTAGAGGGTATATTGGATGGCATCCTCAGCATAGTTACAACATACAGTTGTTAAAAAACCCCAAATAATCTGGCTCCCGTTTATTGTTAATAGTGAAATCTAACCAACCCTCTATTCTCCTTTTTACAATTGCCTCAGAGAGGAAGTGAATAAGCTCATCAGTATTCAGGTATTGCTAACAGGGAGGTCACCTTCATCTGTTAAGCAACTCTCCATTTCAAACATTAAAACCTTGCAATTAGTAATTTGACAAGGACACCAAAGTACATTACTACTTTGCTCTGACTAAGGTGATGTTTTCTGTAGTGTAATTCTACATACAAAGCATGAGAGGAGTGAATCCTGTGAAGACGCAGATCCTTCCTCTCCTATATATTCAAACTGTGGGATGCAAAGCAAGTGTCATGAAAGTGGAAGCACAGAGGAGGATAAACGGGATTTGTAATTAGGCAGAGCAAGGTAGAATTTAAAAATTGCTCAAGAAAATTGCTAAAGCCTTTTAGAAATTAGCAAGGACTTGCTACTTCTTAAGATTATTTTAATAACATATTTTATTGTGCTTGACTAAAACAACAGTAGTAAGACCAAGAGACATAGAACTAACAGTTGCAATAATGTGTAACAGTGTCTTTTGATAAGCTCAAATTCTTTGTTTCTCTGATAGCTCCTTTCTTCACAGTTCACCTTAGGGAACTGATCTTTGAGGTAAAAGATTCAGAACTACAAAAACATGTTTGCTCACAGCCACTGTAGACATTTCTTGCACTGCTCTGAGTTTACTGTGCACACAGTAGGAGTCTGGTTCTGTAACTACACCACAGTTTCCAAATTCTGATCTGCAAAGACCATACAACATGATGTACTGCCACTCATGCATAACTCTGCTTCATGTGCTGAAAATGGCTGATACCTCCAGGAGCATCCCATCAACATGCCAGGTATGACCCCGGAACACAGCAAGCTCTGCAGCAGGCTTTCTGGTTCTTGAAAAGGACATTTCCACCACAGTTACTTTCCCAGTTCAATATGTAACAGATCAAGATACTACCCACAATGTGTTCAGGAATTGCTACCACCCTGAGTATGACTGCAGGATGGAATATCTTGTGTCTGGTTACTAAAATAACTATTCTACATTTCATTCTTTCATTAGTGTAAAAGCAGAAAAACTCAAAGATTATTTCTGTCTAACCTGAATCCTCAGTCTCCTACCACAACAGCTGTAGTGTACTGGATCCCAAAGGCCCTATGCTGCTTTTAAGCACGACACTTCAGCAAGGTAACTCATCTGTTTTGGATACCATCATTTTCCCTTGAGTAATGAGACTCAAAGGTGTTTGGCAGGAGCTGTTTGATGAACAGCGCAAACTAGTATGCCCTTTCCAGACACTCTTTTCCCCACAATTTGTCAATAGTATTCTGTGGTTCAAAAGGTTCAGATAAAAACCACAAAGGGACAATTGTGTTCTAGTATGTGTTGTTCAAATTAAATAATGTCTCTGATCACTTTTTATGCAAAGGACTTTCATATGTACCATGTAATGCTCTAGCAGTAAAAAGCTTTGGAAAACAGATTTGCTGGGAGGATGTAGCCATAGTGATAGCAGGGAGCAGAAGACTATGAAAATTCCAAATATCCATCAGAAATTAAAAGGAAAAACAGGGGAATAAAATAAAGTCAAAGCCCCTGCAGGTCTTACAAGGTGAAACTGATCATAAATTGTAACTTTATAAGCATCAGCAACCAAAAATAAGTATTGATCTAGCTGTCAGCTTTCATGAACATGATAATATTATAAGCCTTCTTTGAAAAATAAATAAATAGAAACCACTTTGCACATGTTCAGCAGAAACTCCAACCTCAGCTGAGCAAAATTTTCCTCTGTTCCAGGCAGACACAAGGGAGGTACAGAACCAAGCTGCTAAGAAGTGAGCAGTTGTGATCTGGTTACCCCTTCTGCAGTGCTGCCTCATGGGCAACGCTCCCATCTGCCTTTAGAAGCTAGCAGGCTAAGCTATCATGTTACTTCAGTACTATGAGAACAGCAGTGTTTGTCTCTTCACTAAGAATATTTCAACCCTTTGATAAAAGGATGGAATTAAAGAATAGGGAGAAATGGGAGACAAACAGATTATGGCCCAAATTGTGGTCACTTATTTTGCCCATCTGGAACCAGAATTGGGGTTACTTACTTTGTCCATCTAGAACTTGATTGTCCAAACTTATAGTTGTTACATAACCCTGTAATACAGGTTTGAATAAGCATAGTTCCTCATCACTGGAACTACAGATGTGAGTGGACTAGGTCCCAGGATCTCAAACACAGATATCCAGTGGGTAAGGAATACAAAGAAGGGTAAAAAGGACCAGTGAAGCCTGGCTTGTACTCACATAGACACAGGGCATGATTCAATTGCCTTAGAGAAGATCATTCTTTCTTTGCCTGAAATTCCTTGACTCCTTCACAGGACACCTTTTACCTTCAGAAACAAAACCATACCCAAGATGATGCTTCAGCAGACAACCTCAATGTACTGCAGGAATCATGTGGACATCATGTTGTTGAAGGTTGCTTCGCACATCTTGGCTGTGTGAGAATACCAATGCTTTAAAATACTTGAGGGTTTGGGGTTTTTTTCTTACAAGATATACACATGCTCAGTGCTATACAAGCTAAAAAACTGTCTGGTAGACTTATGTAAAGCTGAAAGCCCAGGAAAGATAAATCACCCCATGCTGTCCTCTTACTTAGTCATCATTTGTGAGCTTGGAGTTGGTAATCCAACACTCCTCTTTGGACCACTGAGCTTAAGCTTTCTGATTTTCTCTTTCTGACAGCTCCTAGATGATCCCAAAATGTCATCTTGCTAGACCTCAGACCTGAAACCAAGGTTAAAATAAAAAAAAAAGAAGTGAATCTCCTTTGATCTAGTTCACTTTCATTCCCTGTCTCCCATCCAATTTTGTTAACAATTGGTTTCTTACTTCATGGCTAAAACATCAGAGACTTAAGTGAGCTGTCATATTTTTAGAGATCTTTGTGCGTCTTTTCAATGTGATGAGATATAAGTAGGTCCTTGTCACAGAATAAAATGCAGCAAGTAGCTAGTTGAGTGTTTTATCTCTGTAAAGGCCATGGAAATTTGCCACAATCATACTGACATTTTACCCGATTCTTTTCCTTGAATGCATTGCAAAAGAAGCTATGATATATCCAATTACTGATAATATGAAGCCTGATTTATCATTGTCCTGCATCACTGGTTAAAGTATATGTTGCACATTGTTAGTACATCAGGGTGCTGGTGTTGCAACCCACGTGCTACACTGCCACGAATGATTACACTGCCGCAAGGTTTGCTGAACAGAACTCACTTCTAGTGTGCAACATCCAAAACCTCTTGCTTGATTTGGTGGCATTTAAGCATTTACCTTGTGCTATCTGGCTTGACTTCTGAGAGAAACCTAGAGGAGCCATGGACAGAAATCTCATTTGAAGTCCGTGTTATCTAATGTGTAGATCCTTGAGATTTCTAGAATACCAGACCTGTGTCGGTACTAAAGTTCTTAATCTGAATAATGCTTTAGGTAAAATTATTAGGTGCCTTTACTTTAAAAAATGAGGAATGTAAATAGTTAGAAGCTTAGTGTTGCATGCAGAACTTCCATCAATTTTCCTAGGCACAACCAGTTGCTTTAACTCACAGACTGTCCTTGGTCAAAGGTTCCGTTCCTAGTGCAATTTCCTTAAGTAAAATACGAATGTTTAGTGAAGACAAGAGTTCCTAATTTTCACAACAGCTGACAGGTCAGTCTTTTTACATGAATCATCAGGTCAAGGGAAAGATCAAATTGCCTTCCCTTCATAACATGCAGGACTGATCAAGCAGAGATGGAGTGGAAGTTAACAAAAATTGCAAACACAAGCAGAATTGTACTGTAATTTTTTCATTACTTAGAAACCTCACCTGAAAAACCTATATATTTTTCATTATAAGAACACAAATCATAGAATTAAATTACTTTGGTTTGGGATAATGTGATGGTGTTAGTCAATCACACAATGAATTTTATAGCAAAACCATGGGAATTTGATACCAAACATTCTACCCATACAACCAGGCTTAGTTTACTGTGTTGAAATTAAATGCAACATGTTAAGGTAACCAAAGAGATGCTGTATTTCTATTATATAAACCATTTAATGCATTTTCCCCAATCATTAAATTTTTGCAACTTCTTATTCAAAATTACTGCAAATTAAATGATCTTTTTTATTTATATAAGGACATTTCTGCTGCAGATATATTTTTTGTTAATGAAGAACATGAAAAAGCTTTTAAAAATAGCAAAGAAATGTGATGCTTTGCTATTTAAAAAACCTGTTTGGTGAATTTTAATCAAATAATAAACTACTGCAGGGCAAAAATGTGCACTTGGGTTAGTTGTGTTTAGAATTTGGATGACTATTACTTTTGGCAATTAAACAAGAACAAAGTGTGAGCTGAAGGAAAATATGAAAATCAGCACTGTACTAACTTGAACAGACAAAGTTCAATAGCTATTAAAAAAACCCCAAAACTCTCCCAGGGATGTGACAAGCATCTCAATGAAGAAATCACATAGTGACAGTGTTTGAAAAAGCCACTAAAGAAAGCAAAAATCAGACCTCACTAGCCCTGGACCTGTTTACTTTTAATTAATGAGGAAAATGTTACCTAAAATACTTGCTGAATATAGCACACTGGTCAAACTAAAGAAATCTAAACCTGGGTCAGGTTAACTGTGTCCTCCAGGTAACACAAAAGAGATCTCAGTTTGACTCACCTGAGTCAAGAAGGATACCACCACCATCTGGCACAGGAGTTATGCCAAAAGTTAGAAACACAGGAAGAGAAAACCAAGCTGCTTCAATGACACCTGTCACTGACAGGATCCATAATTCTAAACACTCATGGTGCTGACAGACATGTTAGCTATGGCACCCACAGCACTGATGTGATCTGAGAGGAGAGCTTAGGAGACTTCCAAGTTGTTCTTAGTGTTTTAATGCTGACAGCATCGCTAACAGCTTCCTATGCATATGTTAATAAAAATCTAGTTTATTCAGTTTTCTGTTTAGCTGGAGCTCTCTAAACAGCCTTTGTCTCTTGGAGCTAAAATACCTTCTTACTTGGCATCTTCCTGAAGAGATCACTTCCTTCTTTTCTTAGAATCATCTCTTGGCTGAGAAGTTTATGGAACTTCTTTGAATGGTTATACATTCAGTTGGTCCAAGTAGCCCAATAGGGTTGAAAGCTAAATGAATGCAAATAAGGGTCATGTTTTGTGCTGGATACTATGCATGGGTTTTAAGAGTAGAATATTATATTACTTTTGCCAGTACAATATACATGATCTGATCCACCATCAAAGTCTTGAAGAAAAGAAGGAACTAACCAAGAAACAAGAAATTAAGAAGGAATTAAGGCAGCCTTGAAGAAAAGCATTGGCTCTGATAAATCACTACTATTAGGAAATTGATAAGATTTATTTATAGAGCAATGATCCATGCCTTCATTTCATGCTCTATCTTCAACACCTCCTAAACACAGGAAAGTTGTGCAAGAAAGCTCAGGCACAGAGCAACATAAAAAATTAATAACTTTGAATCTCTGGTGATGCAGGAAAAAAACAGATTATGTAAGAAAAGAGTCATGGAACACAATGTGTTTAAATGAGCTTCCTCTCAACAGGAAAACAAGTAATGAGTGAAACCACCTAAACAGTCTAAGACTGAAGAGTATAAACAGACACATCTCCTGCAGGTGATGTCAAATCACTATATCAAATCCTGTTTGGCCAAATAGCTGCATAACAATGCATCTTCTAGCTTCCAACAGGCTGAAGAGCCAATGAAATTCATAGTGGTTTAGTCGTATAATTTGCTTCACATCATAATCATAGTTGGCATTAGTATAAACAGAAACTTGTTGAACTACTACAACTCTACAAATAGGTTTCAGGCTGGAGGATATTAATTTAGAAGCACAACCTCCAACATACAGAAACAAATGGAATATTTTAAAGCCTTTGTCTTTAAACTAATTTCCCAAACAGGACACAAGACAATATTCTTGCAGAAATTATTGAAATCTTCCTTGAAACTGAAGGCACTCCTTTCAAAACTAAACAGCTGTGTGTATGGCCAATGGCAATAATATATATGCAGATATTAGATCATTACCTTTTGTAACTGTGCAAAATTACATGCTGGTTTAAAGATTTTATAATTGATTGAACAATCTGTCCTTTGCCAATTACTGGCCAATCTCCATTTATTCTGTGAATAAATGTTAACAGTAAGGCCAGCAGTATAATCAACAGAAATTTCAAACCTGAAGATACATTTTTGTGAACAGTTTGATATTCTGTCATAGACCATGAAAGATGATCCTAGAAACAGTTCATGGCTATGCTGTCAGCCACATCAGTCAGCTATTACTGAACTGCTGTCTTCCCTTTAAATGTCACAGTATTCCAGTCATCTAACAGTGACACTTTGAGAAGTCTGTAAAGCAAACAGGACACATGAATTATATGGCTTGTTGGAAAGGAGTCAAGGCTGACTGTCAGCAGAAGAGCAAGCCTCACAAATTAGAAAGCTGATTCAGGTTTTGTTTCCTGCTCTTAACTTTGGCCTGTCAGGGATAGGGAACCTCCTGGTGTATGTTTCTTTAAGCAGACTAAGAATACAAATAGATGGCTTATAAAAGCAGTATTGGCAGTGACTATAAAAGAGACACTGTATATGACTTCTTGAACTAATTTGAGAAAATAAATGGAATGAAACCAAAATGTGTGTTTGGTCTCCAACATAAACTATCTCAGGGGATTCGGTTCAATTGCTAGTGTTCAAGTCTTGATCAGCAGTAGACATGAAGTCTTAACAGAAAGCAGATGACTTGCTACTTCTTTTATCCCCTCCACATACTCCTCCTCCCACTGTTAAATCACTATGAAATGTAAATACAAGATAAATCTTTTAAGACATTAATTTCAGAAAACAGCTTGGGTTTTATTTGCTGCCCAACTCTCCTCAATTTCACCTCACATGTGTAGTGTTTAGCCATAGCAATCAAGAAATCTGAGGCCACCAAAAGATCTAAGAAAGCTCCTAAAATTCCCAGTTACCTGACTTCAAGCCAAAAAATTTAGCTCTAGCTCTTCTGAGGTACCAGTACAAAAGTATGTCCCCCGATCTTAATCATGGATTTAACAGGAATTTAATCATGGCTAAGGTCATTAGCCAGAAGAAGGGCAAACAGATCATCCTGAATCTTCAAGGAGTCAAGTTAGAATAAAAGGGCAGATTGTTTGGCTTGTCCAGGGGTCACAGATATTGCTGCTGCTTTCGCATCACCTACTGTAATAGACACCTTTTAATATAAAATATCTGCTGTTTTCTTGCAACACTATAAACCTTTGGATTGCATTGTGAAGGAACATGTGGATTAATTGCTAAATGGGAAAAGAAATCTTTTTCATTTCTATACTACTAGATTTTCCTGAGGGTGAACCGCTGGATGGAGGTGATATCAGTCTCCTGTCTGCATACCATGTTATTTTGGTTTTAATTTTACAAAACACAAACAAAATTAACACATATCCTGCACTAACCACATATCAAACTAACAAACATAACAAAGGATCATGCAGAAGATGAGTGGTGAAAAATTTGGGAATACAGCCTCTGCACCAGGGACATCACAGGCTGTATGCCCCGGGTAAGGGTGGAGCTGGGATGCAGCAGGAGGCACTCCCTTATGTGTGGATGTGTGTGTGCCACACCTGCACAGTCACACCCCAGGGAACCCTCTGGGCCTCCCCATTTAATACCAGCCCAGACTGCGAAGTCCTGTTTTCCACCACCATTTTTTGTGGCCACTGTGGCCCCTGCACAGCTCAGCTTTGCTGCTTGCAGGGTGAACAAGGTATTTTTCAAAAGCAGAAAAATGTCACCCACATGTTTGCCAGATCAGACAGCAGCTGCTGAGCAGCCCAGTCTGAATTTTATCTCTGGAGGACAGAAGGTGGAGATGTCTGCTATCTTATAGGGAGCTAAACCTTGGGGGAAAAAGCAGGTAAAGTGAGTGGAGGTTTTCTCAGCTGTGGTACCTGCAGGTTGGGTCCAACAGCAAAGCACTGTTTTTGTCTAGTTTCCCCTCTCATCTTTTTTAGCTTCATTTCTCTCATGTTTTCTGTAACTAGGGATTTCTTTCCTAGTTCTTTACCCCTTGTAGGAACTACATTGCTGCCTGGGCAGTCAGCCAAACATTGTAACTGCACAAGAAATCTTTCTTGATTTACTTCTGCAGACTTCCATGAATATTTTTAGAAATGGCAAGCTGCTTTATTAGCCTTCTGAATTATTAAAAGTTCTCAAGTTAATTCCTTGTTAATAATATTTTGACTTTGTTTTATGATTGCATCTGGCTGCAGATAATGCCTACAGGTACTGTCTTCTTTAGTAGATTCTTTATGCTTTGCAATGGATGTATTTCATTTTAGAAAAATACATTGTGCATACTTGTTCTCTTTTCCAAACTGATGGTTCAGCTTTTTCAAAAGCAGAATGAAAGTTGTAGTTTTTTAACCTGGTAATTATTTGGTTCCTTACAAGGAAGCTTTAGTACTGCCTTGCCACAGGTCTATCATGTGGGCACTTTCCATCTCATCAGTCTCTGAAGACTGCCTAGCCATCATTCTTTCCTTTCCTTCCCTTTTATTCCATTATGTTTTCGTGCTTCTCTCTTATTTGGATTTCTCACCAATCTCCTCACACCCTCCCCACTGCCATTACTTGTGCTGGCATGTCCTTACTTTCCTGTAGCTTTTGACGGACTCTTGCTTTATCAGTTGAACCTATTGTGCAGAAAGCTCCTGGTGTGGATGTCTGTCACCTATTTGTGCTCTTGCCAATGGAGTTACAATTGTATCTACAATCTGCCATTGAGTATCTCCAGATGAATCACATCTTTAAGTAGATCTGTAGTAACTAATGAGTACTGTCAAGAGCTACAAGTAGCTACAGCGTTTAACAAATCACATTGCACATAAGCCTAGCTTCTTAGCTGGTATAAATTACCGGTCCTGTTAGCTCTGGAGGAAGACTTAGACCATTTGCTTTGTTTCATCTTTCTACAAAAGCTAAAGCTTAAGATATGATTGATCTTTTTTTTTTATTAGCATTTCACTTGCAATATAACTCTGATTCGTGATGAGCTCTGGGGATTTACAGTTCAAAAATGTGTCACTAGATAATCCATCCAGACATGGAGTCATCATATAAACTATCCTGATCAGCTCTATAATTTCATAACTCTCATTATAGTCAAGCTCATTGACTTCAGTTAGATTAGTATCTCCCAGAGAGGCACACAGACTTTATTTAAAAATTGATTTAATTGTCCCAGAGATTTAAACATCCCAGAGTTGCCCAGAGAGGCTGTGTAATAGTCATCCAAATTCTGCTCAGCCTGGAGAAGGCTCCAGGGAGACCTTAGAGCACCTTCCAGTACCTAAAGGGGTAAGAGAGCTGGAGAGGGACTTTTGGCAAGGCCTGGAGTGACAGGAGGGGGAATGGCTCCACACTGGCAGAGGGCAGGGGCAGATGGGATACTGGGACGTTCTTCCCTGTGAGGTCGGTGAGGCACTGGCACGGGTTGCCCAGAGAAGCTTTGGCCGGTTCAACCCTGGAAGTGTTCAAGGCCAGGCTGGATGGGCCTGAAGCAACCTGGGCTAGCGGAAGGTGTCACTGTCCGTGGCAGGTGTCCCTACCCGCGGCAGGGGATGGAACCGACGGGACTGTCAGGTCCGTCCACGGGACGGAACCGAAGGGACTGTCAGGTCCGTCCCGCCCAAACCCTCCGAGACTCTGCGCCCGAGCACAGCCCCCAGCGGACCGGGGATGGGGCACTGCGCACGCGCGGGGCGCTGACACTCCGCCCA
>NW_008673905.1:0-673 GCF_000695815.1 Acanthisitta chloris | reverse complement strand
CCCAGGTCACATCCTGAACCAGTTGCCCCTGGAGCAGCTCCACTCTGGGGGTCTGTGGGGTCTCTCAGCCCCAGAGACAGGCACAGACCTGTGGCCACCCCGAGGACACCCCAGTACAGTCCCATTCTGGCCCAGGCTGATTGTCCCCTGCTTTTGGGGGGTGGGAGGGAGTTCTGATGGGACCCTGAGAGGGGGAACCTGTCCTTGCCCATCACCCCACATTGCATCACCACTCCATGAATGGCTTTTATTAACAGGAAATGACACGGCAGAGTTAAATAGCATTAGACACTCATAAATTGCAGCTGAGGGGTCCCAAGGGGCTGCTGGGGCCTGTCGGGCCTGCGCCCTGCCCAGGGCATCTCCTCGTGGGGGGGCTGGGGTAGACGTGGTTACCCCCCCGAGGTGCCCCAGAGAGTGGCACGAAGGGCAATAAACACCCCAATCAAGGGATGCCACAGTGCCAGCAGGGCCACATCCCTGTGTGACCCCCACAGTGGCTCTCGAGGGTCTCTCAGCTTTGGGGTTTATGCTCTGAGGGGTCTCTGTGTGCCCAGGGCATGAAGAAGCTGCACCGATCACCCACCACCAGCCCCTGCAGCCCCAGCGGCTCTGGCAGAGCCCCCTGCCCTGCCAAGGTCCCGAGGGGCACCGTGTCCCCACTGCAGCGCGG
>NW_008673904.1:0-890 GCF_000695815.1 Acanthisitta chloris | reverse complement strand
GCTAAGTGACAGGTGAGGAAATATGGTCACCTTCCCAGGGTCATTGCCTAGCACCCAGGGACAGCCCAGCTGAGGGTGCAGACTGTCCATGTACTGAGCATGAACAGGACTCAATCCCCTCATCTGAGCAAGGGCACCTGAGGCCACCTGAGAGTTGAAAAGAGAGAGAGAGATACAGCTGTGTAGGGGGGTCCTTCATGGATCACAAGTCTTGCCCCTGCTGGTGTCAGCCTTTGCTAGCAGTGTGATGGGTCAGCAACAGTGGAGATGCTTTTTCTACAGATTATTTCTTGGGGTGTATAGAGGAGCTTTGTTCACATGAATGTCAAGTCTCCTGCAGTTCTCAAATCACTTTGTATCTGACCTGGGCTCCTCCCTGTTCCCATGGTCTCTCTCCAGATACCAACTGTGTCTCCTCTTTTTTCCCACAGGATTGGCAGGCGGCCTGTTGTTCTGATCTGCATGCTCCTGCAGGGTGTGTTTGGCCTGGGAACTGCCTTTGTGCCTCATTTCTATGTGTACATGGCCTTTAGATTTGTCGTTGGGGCTGCAGTGTCAGGAATTATGATTGTTGTTGCAGTCTTGGGTGAGTAGGATGCCCTTGCCCTGAGGCAGTAGATGTGGCCTCATGAGATGCAATAACAAGAGAGAGCCCAACATGATTTGGAAAGGATGACCCTGAACTTTTGTTTTCCTCAGGTGCAGAATGGGTTGGTGCCTCCGCAAGGTCAAAGGTAGCTCTTTATGCTAACATTGGATATCCCATTGGACAATTACTTGTGTCTGGATTAAATTACGGGATTCGCAACTGGAGACTGCTGGAGATTGCAGGATCTGCTCCTATGTTTGCCCTTTTCTTCTATATCTGGTAAGCAGGAGTGGGACAGAGC
>NW_008673903.1:479-1133 GCF_000695815.1 Acanthisitta chloris | reverse complement strand
GAAAAAAGAAAGGAAAGGAAAGGAAAGAGGAAAAGGAATACTTCCTTTAGTGCTAAGAAATTGAATGCCCTGGAGGAAAAAATACCCACAAGTTCCCTCCCCAGTGTTTGTTTTTGAAAGTCTTTGTTGCTAAACATGAACCAAGGGCCAAACCCAACTGGGCGTCGCTTGGCTCTGTCCCAGCCACTTCAAAGGAGTCAGGATTGCCTTCCACCACCAACACATCTGGCCCAAGGAAGACTTTTTCTTGGCACAGCGGGAGCTCCCAGCCACGCCAGGGCCCAAAAGAGAGGCTGTGATGAAAGTTCCCCAGCAAACAGGGCAGTGCCCAGGCTGGGCTCACCTCACTCCTCACATGAGGCTGGAGGAGATTTTTCCCTTGTGGAAATCAACCCAGTCATTATCCAGAGGTCAGAATTGTATCCACATATCCCAAATGTGCCAGGGATGGGGTGAGGGAGCTCAGGTTTGGGGGTGCAGAGGGGGAATTCATGTGGTGGTGTGTGCACAAGGGTTTGAGTGGTGAAATCCTGCAGGGATAAGGAATTGGCCTGGAGGGTCATGTCAGGGGCTTGAGGGGGTGGAAGAGAGAAGGAAAAGGGAGAGGAGAGGAGAGAAGGGAAGGGAAGGGAAGGGAAGGGAAGGGAAGGGGAG
>NW_008673903.1:0-290 GCF_000695815.1 Acanthisitta chloris | reverse complement strand
AGAGAAGAGAAGAGAAGAGAAGAGAAGAGAAGAGAAGAGAAGAGAAGAGAAGAGAAGAGAAGAGAAGAGAAGAGAAGAGAAGAGAAGAGAAGGAAAAATCCTTCTTCAATCCTCCTAAAGGATCCACGTGTGTGCTGGAGAATAAATGGCTTTAAATTGTGGGATTACAGAGGGAATTTGCCTTTTATTCCTGTAGCCACTCTCAGCTCGTCTCAGCTCGTGGAAATCCCAGTCCCTACGGCGAGTTGGGACTTATCTGGGCATGTTTGCTGCTCTGCTGCTGCTGCAAG
>NW_008673902.1:0-3225 GCF_000695815.1 Acanthisitta chloris | reverse complement strand
TCTAATCCTTTTCAATCCAATTTTTTTAATGCAGCCTAGACATCAGATTAAAGCTTGCACTTTTTTAGGCCACTGCAAACAGAATCAGCATCTGTGCTGCCTTTCTAATATTTAGCATTTCAAAAGGGATTTTAAATGTATAAAAGTATAATTATAAAACATAAACAAAGGAAGAGCTATAAATTGGATACCAGGTATCTTATTTTTACTTTAAGGTGGAATAAATGAAAAACACTATAAAGGCAGTAGCTACACAAGAAGAGGGTTATTTTGTGAAATAATAATTCCTTTTTTTTTTTTTTATTTTTAAGTGGTTTGATGCCTATAACTCAATAAAGTCAACAATTTGAATTTTATCTGCTGAGCTTTCTAAGACAGATGTTAGCAAAATATACAAATCCGATAGAAACCCTTGTTTTCTTTTCATTGTTTTTCTGATTCTTAGATATTGCTGCATTTTGAATTTCAAGTGACTCTTGAGTCCTTGAAAAATACAAAGTAATATACTCTGCATTATGATGTCCCACACTAAATGCAGCATATCTTCTTCCAATACTAAGATTTCCAGTCTCTCTCTTGCTAGTTGCACCACTGACATGGTAAACCATGCACTGCTGTTGTAACAAATCTGTTTTGTTATCTTTTAACATATTTGTATCTCCCAGAGGAAAGCTGAAATATTCTATGAGATGTTTTAATTTGCACTAGCAAACTCTTAGGCACTCAGTTAAAAATGTTAAAACACTGATAGAAAGATGACCACCATCTAATACATATTAGAATATAATTCTTAAAACACTTGGGCCTGGTTCTGTTGCTGGTAAAGTCAGTTACAAAGCCACAGTGGGATTCTCTCCGGCAGGAAGTCGGTTAATTTAGCAGTGAATAGTTTGAAAATCTGACCTGCAGTTGCTAGAGTTTTTCTGACTGTTAAGTAATCTGTGGACTCCCTCAAAAATTTGTCATGACAGGGCAGAATTCCTTGGAAACATCTTGCATGGAAATGTGATTTTGTGTTTTATATACATCTTTGAAAAGTCTTCAAGACATAATCTTGAGGCTCCTGCAGTTCAAGTAGCCTAAATTGGATCCTATGATCAAATTTTTATTTTATTGAAAATATCTCAGGCTAGATTTGTTTCAGGCGATGAGCTGTGGTGGACAGAGCAATGAAAATAATTTGTACTCTTCTGAATTAGTAGTTTTTCAAAAAGAATGAGCATGGATGTAGACTCCAAGTGTGGATGCACAGTTTAGCATTTTCTTTTGCAAAAAGCACAAATTTTCACTGCTTAGAATAGCATGCTGGACTCAAGAACACTTTTCATGTCAAAATTTGAGATAATGACAAGTAATTAAAATACACCATGAGTCACTGCAAATCCTTGATCTAAAGACAGACTGAAATGAACCTTCAATGTCTAATTCTGAAGCCAGTCAAACTGATGAATACCCAATGGACTGCCAAATTCAAGATCCATTTATCCTTTCTGCCTTTTCTATAACACCCTATAATTAATCAGGTTCAGGATCAAATAAACAAGAAACAAGAAAGAACAGGTGCTGTGCAGTCTTTAGAAGTGCATATGCAACAATTAATCAGGATGAAGGTTGTTCTTTTGGAGGTGATGTTTTCATATATACTCCCAAGTTACACCAAGAAGAGAGAAGGGAGACTGGATCAAGAA
This sequence comes from Acanthisitta chloris, assembly GCF_000695815.1. Taxonomy (NCBI): domain Eukaryota; kingdom Metazoa; phylum Chordata; class Aves; order Passeriformes; family Acanthisittidae; genus Acanthisitta; species Acanthisitta chloris. The sequence continues at coordinate 1,537 of NW_008673902.1, read as the reverse complement.
ATAATAGGGGCACTGATATAAGCGGTATATAAATCTTAAGAGAAGTCAAATTCTTGCAAAGATTTTGGCAAAAAGCCTTTTATGGTCTCATCTGTTTTTCTTTTTGTTTTTTTTTTTCACCTTCTCTTTTCTGTTTGCTTTCCATAAACTTTCCAGTTATTTTGAGATGAAGTTAACAAGAAGACACACGTAAAGAAACAGCTCACTGCTGATAAGGATAGCACGGATGATGGGCTGCAAGCATGAGGAATAGAGAAATTCCTGCCCATGTCTGCAGTGGAACATAAATGACACAGCACACTTAGTGTTTCAAGGAATTTTTTATTTTGCTTGAGCTGTCCATGTAACAGCCTGACATAGTTGAGACAAAGGTATAAGGGATAAAGAGAAAAGCAAGTTTAAAATACCTAATGCAACCATAATATATATCTCTACCTTTCACTGCAGAGAACTAAAGGTAGTACTTCAGAAAACTGTATAACTCAAGTGTGTTTGATGAATAACTACTGCAGAGGAAACTTATCCTTTGGCAATGGCTTGTCTTTCATGTTTCTCCTGTTCTTAAACATTCCCTGCAGCAACAGCTTTGCTGTCTGGGCTAACAGCTAAAAACCTGCCAGTTGCCGTTTTCCAAGAACATAACAAAAACATATGTATGTGTCTGACTTCCCAGCTTTGTGCTGGGCATTGTTTTCAATGTTTTTGTTATGTGTTAAATATACTTGTGAATAGACCTAATATAATTCTTTATCTGATGTTTTTAATTAGTCACTGGAAATCAAGCTCATTCCTGTTAAAAGAGCCTGAATTTGTACCAAGTTAGTTGAGTCCTTTCAAAATCAATCAAACAAAAAGCCAAAAAGCACCAAAACAAAAACCAAAACCAAAACAAAACTAAACCACAAACTCAGAAACAAAAAACAAAATTCCCTTCCTCTCAGCACCACAGTACATTCTGGGCTAGCATCACTATAATTGCAGCAGCTTAAAAGCAGTTATAACAGAATAATATCACTTTGGCAAGCTCTGAATGCTCACACCTATGCTGGGGGAAATGAGAATGCTTCCCATATCTCACTCCAAATGCAGGTTGCATTGACCATAGGAATGAGTGTTTGTGCACCACAACCTGCTGGAAGAAGACCTTGCTAAATAAGGAGACAGATAATTTTATACATTTGAATTGGCTCTCTGCTTGGGGAAATCAAACCATCAAGAATTTGTAGAGCATGCCAGAAAATAAAACTATACTACAGTTTAGACAAAGCACTTTAAAAAGGGAGATTCAGTAATGTTATCATAGCACTAACAGCTGTTGCTACTGAAGTTTGTCAAAAGCCAGCTAAAACATGGGCTTACCTGTTCCAGTTTACACAGAATGTTTTTTTGCTAGTACACTGTTAAAAAGAGGAGGAATAATCTCTAAAATATTTTACTTCATACATGAGAGAAAACACTGATGTTGCAAGAGAGATATTTTAAGAAAAAGAATGTCTTTAAGATACTGATATATAAAAAGATCATATAGAATGTATAT
>NW_008673901.1:42743-43345 GCF_000695815.1 Acanthisitta chloris | reverse complement strand
AAGATCCCCTCCCCTTGCCCCCAGCTTGTGGAAGAAGCAGCTAAGTTAGTGCTTTGAAAGCAGCCAGGACGTCGCTCGGTTAAACCCTTGATTTGAGAATTCCCGGGGTGTAAGGGGTTTTCCCCTGCCGCTTCCTCCGCGGCGTTTTCCCGGCAGCTGCCGCAGTCAGCGCCGCGCTGTCCCTGCCGCCGCGGGCACCGAGTTCTCCCCGCGCGGATGGGACTGTACGCTGAGTTCTAAAGACGTTGTCTTCCCGAGATAAATAAATGTGGAATCTGGGAGCTAACGCTTTCTGCAGCACATGCAGCTAAGGGATGATTTTTGAGCTGCACCAGATTTGTTTGGTGCTTGAACGTTTGTTCTCGTGTGTATCTAGAAGCTTTTGTGTCTTCTTCAGAGGCCTTGGATCAAAAAGGAAATATTAGACAGAACTCCATATAAGTTTACTCATCAATTTTGGAGCTATAAGAGGGAAGATAATTTTCTTCTCATATTTCTTGCTTCTGCCAGGACACATTCCTTTAGTAAGACAAGCATGAGCCCAGAGGGCAGGACTGAACCTTTTTGTTCCAACTTTTCCAAGTAACAATTGACAGCAACTG
>NW_008673901.1:0-42722 GCF_000695815.1 Acanthisitta chloris | reverse complement strand
AGAGGAATTAAATATAATATGATTGATGGCACTCTTTTCTGTATTTAAAGGGTATCCAGAACTTCCAACAGCAGTCAATATAACTTGGTCTTCAATCAATTTTAAAACTATACTACAGTGGCAACCAAAACCATCAGATTACTTCTATACTGTAGAAATACATGGGTAAGTAGATAACACCAAAGTGTGACCATTAGTGGCAATTGAAAAAGATGCAAATAGAATGTGATTGAATATTTCTGAGAAGGAATGTAATAGGAAAAGGTCTCAAACATGAGGATTTAGGAAAATTGCCAACCCCGCTGTTAATTCTTCTCTGTATCCAACTATAAGAATAGCTGGTTCAGGCTTCTGGTTTTGCCACTTCCTAAATGAAGAGTTGAGCTCTAGATCAGTATTTCAGTTCTGGGGTTCAGTGCAGACCAGCTGCACGAGAGATCTAGGCCAGGAATCTTTGAAGAAGTTGACACTCAATCTGACATACCATGGATGAGATAGAACTTTGCCTTTTTATGTCTTTCAAGGTATCTGGACTGTGTCTTTCGTCTTCACTTTAGGGAGGTGTCTAATAAACGAGTCTGCATTTTATTCTAATTGGTGAATCACTGTAAATGAATAATTTATCTTGCTGGATAATACTAAAAAATACCTTTGTTAGTCTACCTCTGTCAAGACTTCCTCTATCATCGTGTTTTATGCAGTCTATAAAATACTGTGGACGTGAAAAGTAGCCAGCTTATGTAAAGTGTCTAGCACCTCTTTCTGAACTGCACACAATCTTCCATGAAGTTCAGTAATAAATCTGTGCTGTTCTAGCTCCCATTTTAATCCATAGAGCATTATTAAACGTGCCCCAGAGGAAAAATGCATCATCAAATCTCCTACATGTGAATGAGAAGTGGTACTGTAGTCTCTTCTGTCTCTAAAAGTGGCATAGGAGTGAGAGCTCTCTCATGACTAATGGAAGAAATACCAGTTAAATGGCCTAATGTGCTCTTTCATTCTTTAAGGGAGTGCTTAGATTAATAGACTTAAAAGCACACACTTAGCAGAAAAAATTTATTATATTTATGAATCTGGAGTTTCTTTCCAGCCATTTTCCTTGCAACAATAAAAGATTGTTTATCCAAGATTCAGAATAGAATCAGGTGTAGTTCTGCAACAGAGACCTCTTTAGACAAGTTGCTGTTCTGGAGGAAGTGTACTTAAATGTTTGCTTTCTCATGTATGCACATTTACAGAGTACATATGTTTCATCACAAGATCAAATCTCCTCTGTCCCTTTTCAAGGCATCTCTTGTGTCACTGTCACTAACTGACCTGTGACATACGAAATCTGTTGAAGTGAGAAGGAACTTCAGGCGACTCTTAAGAATAAACCTTCATCTACTTTGAAGAAAACTTTTTTTTTTAAAAAAATCTAGTTTTTAAACAGTCAGCACTTGCTCTTCCAGCGGAGATCACACAATTTTTCTTACCTTTTACTTCGCCAGAAAAAGAGGGAAAAGAATTGCAGGAGTAATTTTTAATCTGTTTTTTCATTCCTTCTGGATGGAAGTCTCATTACTATTTCTCAAGTAAATTGACCTGCTTTCTGTCATTTAAAAATCAAGAGAAGTGCATGGGTCATTTTAGTGCATAACCTATATATGGAGACATTGTTGTCACATTAAACAATTGGTGCCAATAGAGCTTCCTGTAACAACTGATGTTTCTAAAGGCAATAGTTTTCAGATGCATCAACGATGACACTTTCAAAGTGATTTCTGTTTTTTAGGTTGAACTTGTGTTTTTTGAAATAAATTCTGCTGCTGCAGAAAAATGCAAAATCAGAACTACTTTTGGTTTCTAATTGATTCATATAAAAGATTAGATTTTTAATTCATATATGTGCCCAATAACATATTTCTATAATGAATATGGATTGTACTTGATTTACTTGCTTCCATTTTGAATTAAGAAATGTAGCTGTACAGGAGAAGTGTTTTTTTAGGTTTTCTCTTCTCCTTTTCAGCCTAATACAGCCGCAAGACTGTTCTACTGGATGGGGGAAATCTATACATTTTGAGGGGAAGAATGTTTTTTAACATACCTAAATATGTATGTGTTTGGCTGGAAAATGTTGACACTTGTTTCTTGCTCTTTTCAGACAGACATCTGACATTAAAAAAAAGTGCATAATGACATCAGAAACAGAGTGTGATGTTACCGATGCGCTCAGGAATGTGAGAGAGACCTATACAGCACACATACTGTCGGTCCTGTCCATGGGGATGGACAACTATGAAGAGCCACTTTATGCAGTCTCTGAAGAATTTACACCTTATAGTCAGAGTAAGTAGAATTGCCAGTTAAATCCAATTCTAAATTTCCTCTAAAGATTACTTCCATTGACTTAAATAAGGCTTAGATTGAGCTTAAGGGTTTTTCCTATAGATTCTTACAGCAGTCATGCTGGTAGCAGAGAAGACATTCAGGCATAAAGCTTTCCTTGATGTAAGGCAGTGTGTAGGATTTCAGTTACCATTTGTTTGTCACTGTAGTGAGTAGAACATCTTAACATTGTGCTAGGTGAAGATATTTGTTATCAATCCAGGACTTTACTGTATCACTTTGGCTGTGTAAACTTACAAAAGATTTGAGGAGGGAAGGTAATGGAGGGATGAAATAAAAAAGAGCATGTCCTATAGAAAAGATGATGTCAGTTTTATAATTCTGAAAACCTTTGTTCAGCTGTTATCGGAAAACCGGAGATACAGAACTACACACAAAAAGGTTCCCAACTGAATGTCGTGTTCAAGGATCCACTTACACCATATAAATTTCCTAATGGAAGCTTTCAAAGTATTCGAGAGATTTTCCAGCATGACCTGGAATACAAACTCTATTACTGGAAAGATCGAAGTTCTGGAAAAGTAAGATCTAACTCTACTTCTTATTCTGTTATAATTTTTATATTCTTTATCTGTATTATAACTGCACAATTTCTTTGCTACCTGAAGAGCTGACACTTGAAGTGGTTTTTTTCCTTTACAGAAAGATGAAACAACAAAAAGCCATCAATTTGAAGTAAGCGTTGACAGCACGAAGAACTACTGCTTTTATGTTCAGGGAATCGTTCCCTCCCGCAAGGAAAACCGGAATGGTCAAGAAAGCATGGTGCTTTGTACCAGTGTAGGAAAAAATATCTTAGATGGTGAGTATCTGGTGAAGTTTGTCACACCATCTTTACCATTCTAACAAAAAGACACATCTTTAAATTGTGATGCCTGTTATAAACTATTTACTGAGTAAGTTAGAAGACATAGTTGGTACCAGGAAACTCATCGGAAGAACTCACTTTGAGTAAGTGTTCACCATCTTAGCTAGTTGGAATTGGATTTAGGGTTTTGCTCAACTGTTTTGGTTAAATTGAGTTGATGACCGGTCATTGAGATTTCAGATCTCATCACTAGCCTTCAGCTTCAGCATTTTTTTCTGATTGTTTTCCTCAGATCCTTCCAATAGCAGGTCCCGCAGTAAGTGCTTGAAGGATCAGCTCTAAAACATAGGAGTGCTGGAGACCTGCATATCCATTGACTTGTAGTTCAAACCGACCTTTAGTTGTCCCAAAAGCAGATGATGAGACTAAGACTTGCTTTACTGTTACATTACAAGGTCAGAGGTTGGCAGAGTGACTTCTTTACTGGTAAATATGTTAGGGAGTGGTCAGTGAATCAGCCAGTCAAATTTCAGACAAAAAATCTTCAATATAAAGTCATTCATATTAATTAAATGATCTCACATTGCCATACTGTATCTTTCTTCTCCACTAAATAGGAATATTTGCACTTTAGGAAAGCTTTTCTAAAAGTGGCAAATGAACTCAAATGAACTTACCTAGATGTATATTTTTGTTTACCACAATAGTGCTAAATTACAATTTAATTGAAACTTGAATAGAAATCTCTTCTCTTGGTGTTTTCTAGCTTATAACCTAGAATAAATTTCCACTTGGACAGAAATAATGTAGGGGTAGGGGGCATGATTTGACTTATTCTTATGGTGTTAACATGGTATTTTAGTGCACTAACTAAACAAGATGAAAACCAGATGAAATAAAGCTTAACCTCAGTTCGACAGATTCATGTTAAAATGTATTCAGTCCACACTGGAGTGGTGACTCCACTTCTGTGATACTGTAAAATATAGAGAGCATTTTTTCATTCAGTGGAATGAATTCTAAGAGTTTGCAGCACTGTGACATTATGGGTTCTGATAATTGAATCTTGAATTGTTTTTCCCTCCCCTACAGAATATGGAGCAGAAGTCTTTATCATCATAGCAGTGGTCGCAATTGCAGTCATCACCCTTGCCATTGTCATATCAGTGTGTCTGTGTAAACGCAAGAAAGCAAGAGCTGCAAGAGCTGCAAGAGAAAAGGAACTGCTTAATGATATCTAAGGAAAAAGTATTGTGGACACTAGTGGCAGTAAGAAAGCAAAAAAACCCCAACAACAGAAAAAACATAAATTGGGTAATTGAGTGGAGGCTCTCAGCCTCTCTGGTACAGCAAGTTTGAAGCCCAAACTTTATGTGGATTAAGAATCCATGAGACAGCCCCAGATGAAAAATCCAGGTGTCAGGAATCCCCTGTGTCACTAGTGGCTGGAGGCTGGAAGAGCATTATGGTGACCTGTTACAATAGCTTAACCCTGCTCATAGACTGTTCCCAAGCCTCTTCTACTGTTCTGTCTGAAACAGGATTCTGAACTAGAGGTACTTTTAACTTAACCAGGTACAGCCATTCTGAAAGTATGGCCTTATTGAGCCAGAAGATTTGTGGTACTTATGAGGGGGAAAAAACACTACTTTTGGAAAATATGTGTCCTTTACCTAACTAAAAGGAACTTCTTTTTGTTTCTGTGAAACAAAACCTGTATTTATCTGTCTTTTAGCATTCTTAACTGGTGACATGATCTGTTGGTTCAGATGTGACAAATATGCTACTATTACTTCTACACTTCTTGGATAAAATTAACTTGGTCTGTTTATCTTTGGATATAGACAATCCAAGGTAAACAAACTACAACTACTGTACTGGCAACTTGTAAGGAACACTCTTGAAGAGAGTAGCCACTATCCATCTGGAAAGCATATCCAGATTACACTACATCTATACAGACAGGGTAGCCTGATAGTTCCAAGTAAGTGTTAGAACAAATACTTTGCAGGTTTTGAGTCAGTAGTAACTCACTTCATGCAAGCACTGAGTAGGTAGCAGTATTTACTGCATTTTGAACATTATTTTTAATTAAATCGTTGAATAATAGTTTCTGTGGTATAGATTCAAAACATCTTGGTAATGGGATCTGGAGGTACTTGTTGCTTTGACTTTTAATATTTATTTTATAAATGAGAATCTAATTTTTATACTGGTGATACCTGTATTTATGGTGGTAATTTATACTTTTGTAGTGAAATAAAGGTGACTGGCAAAATAAGACTTTCCTTTTCAAAGCTACATGCAGTATTCATTTCAGAACTGAATTTAAAAATACCTTTAGGAAACTTACTTTGTGACAGCAGTGTAGGCAAGCTGCCAGAAGTCTGTCCAGGACTGTGCAAAACAGACATGTAAGGATAAAATGATGAGAAGCCACAGTTGACAAACTGATGAAAGGTTTTGAAGAGGCCTGAGTCACTTTTCAGCTGTCCACTTATGTGAGCAATTATTCAGCATTTGCATTCACAGCTTCTCATTCTAAGGGAATGCACACCAGGAATCCCTGGATAAATCACACAGGGATTCCCACAGTGGTGCCTGTACTGCTTGTGGTACCAGTGTTCATTCAAGGCATGATGAGGCCTGGCCCAGAGGTAAGAACTGCTAGTGGTGGTGCTGAGCACAAAACACACACACACCCCCAAAGCTAAACAAAACAAGAGAACAGAAAAAATTAATCCTGTAGGTGGCACGAATTGACTTTGGATCTCAACACTTGATACATGTCTTAGAAGAAGATATCCATTGTATTTATGAGAAGGAATAACTTACTAAACTAATATCCCAATTTACCAATTTGTACAGAATTGGCTTTCATGTTTTTCATTCCTACTGTGTTACAGATACCATCTCTGTATGGATTAAGACTCCAGTGAATGTGATTTATGGGGGATTTCTTTGTTGTTTAATTCCTCTTTTTACAGAGGGAAGAAACATCACCATTCCCCCTGCAAAAACCCCCCCTGTTTACTTAATATTTTGCAATAAATGCTTAATGCATTTTCTGCTGATGCATAAGCCTTGTATGGAAAAGGAATCTCACAACAACATGAGAGTATGTGGGAGTAAATTTCAAAACATTCCAAAGTTGTCATCATTACTTCCTTTCCCTGTGGTGTTCTGCTTCCTCTGCTTCATTCAGTGCCAAGCTCAGAAAATGGAAGGGCTAATAGGAAAAGGAAAGCCTGTAGATTACAGCATAGCGTTTATTAAACTAGAATGATGCTATAAATCACATTTCATTACTTAAAAAGATTTTTAGCTTGTTCTGAATATAAAGATTGTGAAAGGAGGGGGGAAGAAAACACCCACAGAAATGCAAAAAAAAGTATCTTAAACAGTGAGAGAGTGGCCCACAGCTGCACAAGCTCTGGAAACCTGAAGCACTTCTGTTCCCTAGCTGCATTATGTTATCAGCCAACAATGCTGAGTAACCAGCATCACGGGGCTCACAGATCCTGTTTCAAAGAGGTTTTTGCTGCTTGTGGAGACAGTTGAGAATGGAGCCTTTTAATTACAAACTTCCCTAAGTAGTATCCCTTGGGCTGAGCCCACACAAAATGCTTTATGCAGGGATTTTCTCAGAGTATCAGGATGGGCAGAAGTTGCTGTTACTCTAACAGAGGTATTGTCACTAGGAAGAAGGACTAGGTCCTGTCTACAACACACACGTGGCCACTTCAGCATTGTATGGATTTAAGGTGGAGCCAGACACTCACAGAATTGATATAAGAAAGGGAAGGCTTTTCCTATGCAACTAAGTTTCCTGGCTTGTCTTCTCAGCAGGTTTCTGTAAGCAAGCGTGCTCAAACTGGTGCTCCCAGTCCCCCTGTTCTGCTTGGCCCCTTGTCATCTGAAACAGACATTCAGCTATTTTGTACAAATCAATGTATAACATTGCATACTGAAATAAGCCACTCTGATTTTAGAGTACTGCTTTAAAACCACATTCTTGTTCATGTAAGTGAATAAAGGCAGATCCTGTTTTCTTACTTTTCTGTCAGCCCTAACAGCATGACAGACTAACATTACTACCATTACTTAAATGAACACCTGTACAGGACTTCATAATTATATGTGTAATAGGTATGGCAGCAAATAGCTTAGCTAATCTATTTCTAGCAGACAGCTTTCCACTGTGAGAAGGCTGCTGCTGAGAGGCATGTAATGATAAGAATGTGATTATAAGCTTAACTTGGATCATTAGTTATGTGGCAACTCAGGACAAAGAGTTTCTGCATTAAGTAAGTGAGAATAAACAGCTGTGATAGATTACGTTGTCGGTTCAGGTTTGTAAAGCTGATTATTTTGCAGGTTAGTAGTGATTGGCAGAGTTTCAGAGCTTGCAACACACAGTACCAGACCCAAGAGTCAACCGAATAACCTTCTAATTATGCAGAACTTGTCCACGTACAACTAACTGTGCTTTCTGTAGTCTATGCTTGTCCTGGTGTTCATGTTTGAGAATGACAGAAAAAGAGCAACCTGCTAGACAGGGCAGAAGCAGGAACTGGCCAGCTGAAAATCTTTCCGTAACCCTTAGGCATGGTGTTAGTCACCAGGGCTCCCTCACCCTGTATACCTATTCCCTTACAAAGACACACTGCCCCAGAGTGCTGCCCCTCCCTTATTTGATGGTGTATCCTCCAGTACTCTACAGCAGGACTCTGACAAGAGCTCAGGGTACAAAGACCAGGAGAGATATGCTGCAAATCTCTTCCTTACATCTATGATAAGAAAACTTCCCCCTAGTGAAATCATGCTGCTGCTTCTGGCACAGCCTCTCACTCAGTCTATGTCAGTATCCCCCGAAAGAACATTTCCCTTTTAATTCCTCAGCCTCTAACTGTAGCTGAATTAGCCAAGTTCATAGGAAGATTTCCTTCAGGGGTCATTTCTTCCAGTAAAGCATGCCAGTACCTGGTTATAAACATGCAACCACGTTGTTTGCCTGCCGGGTTTCATAGCCAGGACCTGTCTTGTATGTCCAGCTGCAGAGACTGTGCCTGTTTATCATCTTGTCAAAATTTACACCCTATGTCACTAGACATACTTCAGTGTCTGGTTCCTGTAAGAAACTTGAAGCCTTTCTGCTCCTGACTTCCTCTGGCTCCTTTGTTGATGGTTCCATTTCTCTCCCCAATCCTCTACTCATTTCCATTACCTGTTCTCCCCCAAAGATGAACCCTCTGCTTTATTTCTGCAAACAGCTGGTCAGGATCCCATTTAAATCAAAACATAGCACCTGAATAAATCTAAATCCCTTAATCACAATCAGGAACCTATTAACAGCATGGCAACATTTTTTTAAACATACTACAGCTTCACTTGGTCACAGTTATTATATATGGCCAATAACTTCCAGAACTTTTGCTAGCACAGCTCTGAGTACCTTCTCATTACACCTAATTACCTTAATTGTAATTTTTAGTGGCTTCTTTAAAGTTGCAATTAAGAAGTTATTAATCTGAACTCAAAGAATATTCACAATTCCAGATCTCATTTATCCTCCCTGATGCATTTTCTTCCACTTTTATTTTCAAGTTTTCTACCTTATTACTTCAATATTTAGTCAGTAAAGTACTGCCACTGTTATATTCACAAAACTGTTTCAACCAAAGAGGTTTAATTAAAACCCACCTTCCTCTGAACAGAGAAATATTTTCCCAGTGAGATCACATGGTAGTTTTTCTAATTATTTATTCAGTAATCACATAATTAAAAAGCTAGTGTAATAAAAGAGCTAGAATGACAAGTGAGATTTTCAAACTTACTCTAATAAGAAGTACTCATTATTCCAGGGCAAAATGTGGGTTTGTTTGTTAGTTTTTTAAGAGTGTATCCTTGATTAACAGAGAATCTTCTCTCTGCTGCCTTCATACTTTCCATCCATCCACACCAAACATGTACATCTCCACAGAGATGGTAGTCTAGTTTTCCATCTCTCCACTTTATTTTTAACATGACCATTTGCTTCCATAAAGCATCAAGGGTGCAACCATACCACTGTTTGTCACTGCTTTTCCCTCTGCCCTTCACCCTGCTCTGTGGGAACAGTGGCCCTGCACACACAGCTGCTTCTGTGTGAGCAAACTCTGCATTCATTCTCAGCCGTGTGTCTGGTTATTATGCTCCACGTGCCTAGGAAAGGTGACCCCAAGTGGCAAAAAAAGGCATAATCAGCATGTTAGCAATCCCAGTGTTCCTAAATGGCTAGCACACTGAGACACAGATTTCACCAAAATTTGAAGGAAAAGAGCACATGACATTTGTTAGATCTTTTCTAATAATGAAGAGCAACGGATCAGCTGAACAGTTCAATGAGATCTGATATTAAAGCTGGGAGCAGCTTTCACCTCCTAAACACCCCCCACCCCCCATCTTCCATTCACTGCTTCCCTCTGACAGGTTCTCCAGGAATCTTGGGTTGTAACATACCCTGTCTCATCCAGTTTTCAAGCACTGCTGGCAACAAGGCCCCAGTTAATGATCCATCAGTACTTATTCACCTGTTGTTTGAACGTTGGTGTTGAAGCCTGCACGAAATTATACTCCCTTCTCCTGACAAATTCCTCCTTTAGTCTGAGAAATCTCAGGAGATTTTCATATTGGCTGTTAAGCTTCTTACCAGACTTTCTTTCCTCAGTGTGCTTCAAAGAGAAAACAGATTCCTCTTGCTGCTCTTTTTAACTCTTAGAGGAGTGGACTGAGAACCTCAGAGAAGGGACTGAAGTCTTCTAGAAGCACTGGAAAATGTTTTCCTAGTGCTGCACATGTCATAAATTAAGCTGCAGGAGCCCTGTAAGTTATGCTGAAGTACAAGCTATGTTTGGAACTGCGATAACATGCTATCTGTCCAGCAGCAGGGAAAAGAAAGGCATGGGTAGGATTAGCCAGAAGGCAGCTGTGTTTGCTACTGGGGCTATTTTGGGCCATATATGCCTTGAATTCTGCTGAGCTTGTCTTGAAAAAGCAATCCCAAAAACATCATTTGAGGGAAATGACCTTCCACTCTAGGGGCAGTGACAGGCAGAAGTCAAACCAGGTCCCAGCTGAGAGGCTGCTCTTCCAAAGCCAGTCTCTCAAGCAGGTCACTACACTCTGTGACAAACTCGGGGACAGTCAAATACATAGTGTACACAGGAGCTACTACTGTCTGTCAGACACACTCGAGTACCTTCCATCCCTCCAGCATGATGCTTGTTGGTTTGGGTTCTTAAAGTCTAGTTAGCATTTGTGGGTTAAACGAAAAGCCTATCAGTGTGTAGATTTGACCTCGGCCCTTAATTCCCTGCTAAGCTCCAAAAAACTTTGCTAATGGTTCCTGGCTTTTCAGAGAAGCCCTGTTGCAAACATACTATTGCATTCCAGTTATAAGAAGCCTCCAGCACACATGCCTCACTTTTAACCATTATTTTTCCCTAAACACATCAGCTTATTAGCCCCTCTGTAGACAGTTCTTCCTCTTTCATTGCGTTACCAAGTCTGTCACAGCAGTAGCTTCTGACACAGCTGTGCTTAGCTGTTGCTTTTGTGCCAACACATTCCTGTAGTAGAATACTACAAAAAAGTAAATAAATAAAGGCTAACTTATTCGGGGGAGCATTTTCACACTACTCACCTTGTCATGATTCACGATTAGTCAGATGTATTTTAGTATCTGCTTGCACTAAACCACTCAGTCTAAGGAGATGAAGAATATATTTGGTTGCAAAGAATGTCTCTTCAGCTGCACACATGGAGTGTATTTTTCTGAGCATCATTCCCCAAACTTTCTAGAACAAAGCTTTAAAAATTAGCTTTGGTTTGTGACAAACTCTGAAGTTATTTTAATGTAGAAAAGTTGCTCAGTCATGTAGGTGGAGTTCCCTATTTCTACCCAACTAAACCAATCTTGGCATATTTAGTTTTGTCTAGACAGAATTGACCTAATTTTTCCAGTACTGTTCTATTTTGATGCAGCATCACATGTGGATGCCACTTGCTGCCCAGAACAAGGGATGGGTGGGGAATAAGGATGTTGGTTTGTGGACAAGCAGAGCAAGGAACTGGGCTGGGCACTACAGCCAAAGGGTTTTCACCAGTAAAAGCAATTGTATTCAGTATTTATGGTTCAGCCTTGCCAAAGGTCACTAAGAGGGACTTTTTAAACCAGTGTATAAGAGATTGCGATTGTTAAACCTGGTTTGTGAAAGAGAGATTCCACACAAGTGGAGTGCTCAAGTTTCCCTTCTCTCCCATTTTAAAATGCCAGTTGATGATTATTCTTGCACTGTTGCATTCACTGCAGGATTACTGGCAAAATATCTTTAGTTTCCCAAGTCAATCCTCATGGAATTTCACCACATGTTTAGGCATATTATTCACATTCAATCCCTGAATTTAACATTATTTTTCAAATTACTCCCTTAAAACAGCTTCTGTCTGTGAAGGTCCAGGCTGCTTGTTACCTGGCTCTGCTTTTGAATACAGGAAAAGAAAATGATGCAGCAGTTCCAAGACTGAGACTGCTGAGCAACTTTAAAGATAACATTTTTCCAAGGTTTTAACATGACAGACAAGTTGCTTTCACAATAACCTAGCTTGACTATATTTCTGTTTCAAGATAAACCATAGAATGATTTGGATTCCAGAAACCTCTTTCCACACTCATGAGAGGGAAAGGCACAAACCATCTGAATGCCTAATAAAGAAGAAAATAATTATACATAAAAATTACTGTTTTGAAGAGCAGCTTCATAAGCAGAAATTTGAACTTGCACACCATTGATTTTCTTCTTGACAAATGAAAGTTGTGGTGTATTTTCTCTATAAAAACAAGGCAACCTTCCCCCACTCCAAGCCTTTCACAGCTGAATTTCAGATGAGCAGTATCATGGATGTTTGTGTGGACATGTCATAGTATCTTTGATAGTTATATTTACATTTTTATAATGGATTTTTAACTCCTACCTTAGTAACAGCCTATCTTAATGTTTCTTCACATTTCTAGATCATTTCAGAACACCAGGGATTAGGTGACAGACTACATGTTGAGTGCGCAGAGAGATTAATCCTACAGAAAAATCACCAAATTAGTCCTTTCCCAACCCAAGCCACAAGATATTTCATCTTTATAATAGAGTTAAGAAACATGAAGATTGAATTCCCTATTCTGCAGAGTGTAAGTCATTTCAATTGTCAATACTAAATAAGATGTAACTAAAAACTGTGTCAGGTGTGTGTCATGGAAGCATTCCAGAAAGTTTTGTTTCTCACTAGTCATATTCTCTCGCATACAAAGCAGTGCTAATGCAGTGGCAATACATCCAGAATTTTCTTATAGTACAAGTAATCTAGAATTTGGGCTGTCCAGTCAGGTGTGCTTAACCTACTCTATCTGTGCCACATTATGGCAAGAAACATCCCTGCAACATGCATACCGACTGGGACATAACTTACATTGACAACTTTTCCCAGAAAAATTCTAAGGATCAGAGATAGGTTGCACTTCTGTGCACATTTCCTGCCAGGGTTGTTTTTTTTTTGTAAGAAAAATAAATCCCTGATGCAGCAAAGCACACTTTGTTGGTATGGAAGATAAGGTGCACAGTGATGTTCTGTTCATTTCATAGCTTGTTCCAGTGTCATGCAAGTCCTGTAGAATGCACCATTACCTCCCAAATGGTGTCTTTGTCAAGAATGCTAGATTTTTGCTGAGAGTGGATAGCTGCCTGAAGTTTTAATAAACATGCAGAAATACTGGACCAAGGCTATTGAACATGCTCCAAATATGGTGGATTGATCTTTGAAAAGGAACTTGAATTTTTTGCTCCATGGTTTCAAGGTCTACCATTCCATGAACTGCTATTTTTCGTCTATATAGGGAAGAACACAAACCAAGCATTTGGAAAGAACTGGGTAGCAAAAGCCCAGAGTTTAACAAGTAGCAAACTTAACACTAATCTTAAAACTAAATTTAAGTATTAAACATTCCACCCACAACACAGAAGTTCCTTTTTTCCCCTTCCCAGCTCATCAGCTAAATTGAATGACACTTAGATTTTTCAGACTGCATCTTTGGTTGAGGCATTTCCTTTCAAAGGGAGCTCTACTCTTTTAGAATGCTACACAATACACTTGTTGCACAGCTAATGGCAGTTAAGAGAAGAGAAAATGAGTACTAATTAGCATTAAAGATACTGATCACCTTAAAATCAGTTAATTCAAGCATATCTTGGTTTCTCTATTACACTACTGTGTTTCAAGTGTTCTGGTAGCTGGTATGTCTGACACAAAGGAAAATGATTTTAAAAAAATCACAAAAACACAGAAAAGGTGGAGAGTGATTATCATCATTTCCTCAAAACACAAAGATCAAGGAGCACTCAAAAGAATTACCACATTATGTACTGATATTATGTTACTCTTACTGAGGTCCATCAATAAAGGGAAAATAAGTGGCCAGCAGACAATGGAGAAAGGTCAGAATCAGTGCAGACTTAAAACAGATGAATGCACCTCTAATCCAATTGCTCTAAGTTCATATCTTCGAGTACTGAGCTCATGCACTTGGTTAAGCCTACAACTGGATGGCATCTCTGCCTCATTCCAGGGCAAATTTCAGACAGTACTCCAGACTTAGAAGCTAAACACAAGTCAATCAGCTCACTGAGTAATTCGCCATTTGTTGAATATACATTCACTGTATTATTACGGAATTCGCAATCGCATCATTAAGAAACACAGAAAGCCTAGATATATTTTATCTTTAGATTTTTTATTATTATTTCAGAGGCACTTAATGTCTTACATTTATATAGCGCCATTTCCCCCTCCAAAACACTTTACAGTATTTACACACAGGAATGTTTCCCACCACTGCTGAAATACAGCCATCTGACTAGTACCAGTACTGTCTTCAAAGCACCAACAGTTTGAGACTGAAAGTAGTCATCAGTACTTTGTCTTACTAAGATGGTTCAGAACTCCAACTTACGAACTTCCAACTTGTGCTATTAAAGAAACATAACTACTAAAATACAGTATCACAGTGCAACTCTGCAACAGAACTGAGACTCGAATCATTTTCATTAGATTTTTACAATCTTTCATTAGATCAAGTCTGTCTCAAACACTTTAATGTAAGGCCTTTTAAGAATAGAATTCTAAACATCATTCATTCTTATACTTTCTTTGTAAGCCTCTCTTACAATCAAGCACAGAACATCATTTTTCTTTCCTTCCAGTATATTAGAAACACTAAGTCCTGGCCCAAAGGAGGTACCAGCACCTTCAGTTTTAATGAGTTTCATGGCATCTAAAGGCAAACCTATTCCTCCTTGTTTTTGGAGATGGATCTGTTTGTTTGTTGTTAGTTTTAAAAATAAATATGAGATTACACAAAATTCTGTTATAACCAGTTAAATTGTAAAGTACCTTGGGATTGGCTGCTGGGGAGCTATGTAAGTGTGCTGTGTGGTTTTGCTTGTCAGCATTAAGAATACATTAAATTACCCCAAGTTCACTACTCCACTGCAAATGACTGCCCTAATTACAAAGGTCATAGCAACTTTCTCATTTTAGAGATTTTTTTTTTAATGTCTCTCTTAAAAGGCTACTACAACATCTCTTCCAAGAGAAGGGGTTGTATTTGTGCTGAGAACTTTCACAAAATAAAACCCAAACCAAAAAACCTCCCCACACAACAACCTATCTGGCACCCCTATTTTCATGGTTACAATTAGGAGACTACCACCTCACATCCAGCATGCTGCTACCTGCTACGTTATGGCTGATGTGAGAATCTGAACAAAGTACAAAAAGAGATTAGTAAAATCAGGTATCTATTTGCCTTCTTGTAGAACAAGCAGAAAAATTTATTCTGGTATCTTATTCTCTTGAATCTGCTATACTTGAGAGAGCAGCTTTTTTGATTTTCATTGATGCATTATACTCTGAATCTACTGTGGTCACTAGATTCATAGACCAGAGTAACTCTTTGCATTTGAGTATTCTGAAAGAACTGTAGTACTGACAAGCAGGGGCAAGAACTGTGATAAAACAAAAAATATTAACAGGTAGCAATTTCAACATGAAAGATAACAACTAATCAAATTGGGTAAAAATTAACAAACAGCAGTGCATCCAAGTACATATCCATTTTATAAAAAGTTGGGTTTTTTTCAATCTAAACCCTTGACAAAAGGTGCACAGAGAACAGATGTATTGCATATTTTATGCATGCCTTCATGTAGTGCATTCCTACATTATATCTTATATGGAATACTAAAAAACTACTAGACCTTCACTGTACAACAGGTATTGTAATTTTTTGTTTTAAAGCCTAAACAGCAATTCAGTTTGAATTATACCTTCCTATTCCCTGATCACAAAAATCACCTTGCTGCATTTTTGTTTGTCAAAGTCAAATGGCAACCACAGTAATCATTTGTATGGAAAAAAACGGTTACAGTAAAGTATTTAAGGAGTTTGGTTTCTCAAGGGGATTTGGCAGTTGGAAGACAACCAGCAAGGACTAGAGATCCTTAGATGGCAGTGAGAATCACCGGAAAATAATTTGTATCAAAAAATCAAGAAACCTCATGACAAGAGAATAAACATGAAGAATGAAAGCATTGTTTTAAAAGAGGAAGTACCATTATCACTTTCAAATTCTGGCCTGAACAGAAGCTAAACCCATGAGGAGATGTGATTTTTTTGAAGAGGGAGAAAAGGAGGAACTTCAAAAAAGTAACTGCTGTATTGCAGGACTGAACACAGGACAGACAGCAAGCTGCTATTTCACAGATTAACATTTCTGAGCCCATTCTAACCTCTACTGACTTAAGGAGAGGAATGACAGGACCCACATTCTTTTCTCTGTTTCTACTTGTGGGAATCATTCATTTCTTCAGAGCAAAAACCATTCACAAGATTGTTTGATATAAGGAACATCACTTTTCTTTCATCCTTTTTTTTTTTTGTGGGTCAGTACTTTCCTCCCTCAACCACATCTCAACTCTTCATTACCACAGTATTTCTTTAACAAAAAAAGGACAGTTGGGATGGGGAATGGATGAAGCTCTTGCTAAACTGTGAGAGAATGGGATTGCTGAGCTGCAGAGAGAACTGCATGGACAGACAGATGTTGAAGAAAATTCAAAGCCCAGCAAAGAACAAGCTAAAGCTTTTTGGTTTTTACCATCAGAAGGAATTAGTTTTGTCTTTTAGTTTCAGTTCATCCTTTATCAGCAAGGGCACATTGGCTACATCACAAGGCTTGGACAAGGAAAAGGCTCTTTCATTTACCAGGGCACAGATCTGAAGATGGGACAATGTCCTGCACCATGCTAAATCACTCTGAAATATGCATAGAACAGAGTGAAAATCCAAGACTGCTTTGCAGGAACAAGAGAGGTAGCAACCCTAATTTTAACAGGGCTTTTCACTGAAGGGAAAGAAGGTCTACAAAAGTCAAACCAGCCGATTTCAAATGGTTTGCATCCCAGGATGAATCAGGTTACACCGATTTAAGCCCAATTTAATTTAGGCAGGTTTTTAAACCACAAGAATAAGGACATTCTTAGTACATATCAATAATTAAACCAACATATACACAATTAGCAATATCCTACATAATAGTAAATGCTTAACAAGCTGAGTAATTTTATGGTACATTGTCTGACATTCTACACACTTCCTGTAATCATCAGTCTCTGCAGCAGTTCAGTTCGTGACTTTAAGATCCAAATTCAACTGTGTCTTCAGTTATTTTCTTGAACTCATAGTTTCCTCTGCCATCCATATGCAAGTAGAACTGAATAAAAGAACATGTATTATTAATCACCTAAAAATTACCAGGTCTATACAGGCCTAAATAAATTGTCTTTTGAAGTAGTTTTAATGTAAGAATCTTAAACTCAGCTAGCCAGAGGGTAAGCTGCTCCCAACCTCACATTTCATTAAGTTCAACTGCCTCTCTAAAAAATGTTAAACGGGTTTTGTTTGGGTTTTTTTTTGCCTATCATACATCAGTCTGCTAACAGCCACACCTAGACTTAACACTGCTCTCTTGGGTTTTGTGACAATATACTTAAGGTACACATTCATCCCTGTGTGCTGTCAGTATTTTTACCCATACATACAGTGTGTCTGAATCAAAAGAACAGTAAAATCTTAGTTTTCAAGAAGAGAAGTTCATATATTAGAGATGAACTCTTTTTAAAGCATAGATATATTTGGTACAGTGAAAGCAAAAAACTCCATGCTGTTTACTGGATTCTAGTTCAGGAGGGTTTTGTGGCTAAGGAAGAAGACTTGAACATCTAGTAATCCTTTCATATTTTTGTGGCTACTTTGATAGATACATTTAAGGATTTTTGGATAGTGTTCCTTCCTAACTTGAAGCATAAGAATATTTCAAATAGTGCAACTACATTATGAAAGTAAAACCTTAAAAAAAATAAACCAGAACATAACCTACTAGGATGTAAAATGACAACACTTTGAATTGTAAAGTCAGTTTAATAAAGTCAGTCCACACAACCCCCACCAGCTACAGACAGTAAAGCAAAGACTACATACCTCATGATGTTTCCAGAGTGACTTCCTGTGGGAGACAGTGAAGAGAGTGATGCCAACCTATATGATGAAAATAGCCACAAAACAGTTATTTTTTTCTCATGGGTTAAGTATAATTTATTTTTCAGCATGGTATCAGGTGAAGCTCTTAAATTCGTAACCATAAACTTCCAGGCTATTATTAACACTATACATACAGAGCCTTAATACAAGATTTTGGATTAGGAAAAACAACCAGGAAGGATTTATCTTTTTTAATAGATTTCAACATTCTTGTGCTCCTAATGATTTGTCAAACATAGAATGAACTGGGCAAAAGAGGTAAGGCAGGAGGCAGGTAAAACAATAAACCTGGTGAATAAAGGAAGTCTAACAAGAACAAATAAAAACCAAAATCACAAAAGCTATAATGAATTATAAACTTAGAGTGACAATTTAAAGGTGAATAATCATCCTTTGTTTTGTTGCAATTCAGTTAACTATTCATTCCTAACAGCAGCAGCAAGGACAAAACAACTCTGTGATAAAAGGTAACATTTTTCCTTTCTGCACGGACAGCTTCACTGGGAACTCTGTTTTTCAGTAACACACATTAGCCACTTGGCAAGTACAAATGAACATTCAAGTTAACAGAATAGGTATGGAAGATAGACTTCAAAAATTGTCAGGGTACTGATATCAACGTGGCAAAACTAGTACAAGAAATAATTTCCTTTCTTGTGCAGAGTCCTGACCTAGTGTCAAGTCACTACTACACAAGGCTCCTTAAGTTTCCACTTCAAGTTTCAAACCTGTATTTCAGTGGATGCACAGTTCTGCTTCATTACCATTCTGAGAATATTACTATTCAACAACTAATGTTATTTCAAGCCCATTCTTTCCTAGACTAGGGGTGTGAAATTGAATCTTACTGACATTTCACACAGCACAACCTAGAATCTGAAAGAGTGAATTTCAGAGGGAAAGGAAAAACAAAACTGTATTTAATATCATCATGTTTTCCTAGAGTGCTTGGCTTTTCCTATCTCAAAATAGATGGAAATGTTAACTTTCAGCCTTTCACTTCTGTTGCCTTGGCCAAAAGAAACATCTCCAACAACAGAAGTCTAAAGTTTTAGATTATTTGATCTTCACTTGACATTCTAAGACTTGATGTGGAAAAGTAAGGCTACTTAGCAGTTAGAGTTCTCTGTAAATCACAGAAGCCACATCTAAATTATCCTAAGACTACAAAACAATTGCTGAATTCCAAGGTGCATAAAGGGTCCTTGCATGCCCTTCTAAGCTAATTTTTAATCTGCATTAGGCATAATAAGAGTGAACCTTATGTTGTTTTAAGTTTCCTCTGAACACACAGATATAATTCTAGAAACGAAGAGCTTACCTTGCGGCAGTGGCTGTAAATGTAGCCTTCCACATCAACACTAACAGCACTGGTGCACTCATCCAGAATTGCAAACTGTGGCTTATGATAGAACAACCTTGCCATCTGGAATGCAAACAAAAAAAAACCTGCTGTGGACAGAACTAAAACCAATAGTGCAGTCTTAGAAGTAAAATTAAGAATTCATGTCCAAAAATGTACTATGGCAAGGAAATTTCCTTTAAGTTGGTACCTACCAAAACCTGAAAATCCAAGAGCTTTATAACAGAATCATAGAATTTTAGGGGTTGGAATGGACCTTACAGATCATCTAGTCCAACCCCCCTGCCATGGGCAGGGACACCTCCCACCAGACCAGGCTGCTTTATCCATCCTGGCTCTGAACACTGCCAGGGTTGGGGCAGCCACCACTTACCTGGGCAACCTGTTCCAGTGTCTCACCACCCTCACAGCAGAAAACAGTTTTCTAATATCTAAACTGAACTTCCCCTCCTTCAATTCGGATTTGTTATCTTTGGTTGTTTTTTTTTTTGGAAGACAATTATTTTAGAACTTCTCCTTAAACAATGAAAGCATAAGGCATGGTAAAAGGTGAACATTTCCTTTCAGATTTTGAGTACAAAAAACACTATTTTCAGCTCTCAGTATTCAGGTATTTCATATTTTGGGGGTTTCATCTAAGTAAAACATTGAGCTTCCAATTCAGACTACAGTTTTGACTTATGTTCTGTATCTGTTAAGTATTTATGCTTTTGAGACATACAGCCATTCTCTGTTTTTCTCCCCCGCTGAGTACATCCATCCAATCCTGAACACTGTCCCAGCCTCCTTCACGCTCCAGGATTTGGCCCAGCTGGACATTATCCAAGTACTCCTTCAGCACCTTTTATGGAAACAGAAATGACAAATAAAGCTAACATGAACTTAAAGAAATGGTTGGAAAAGGTTATAAAGAATTATACCATTACATTATCAACCCTGGCAAATATTAAAATCAAATTAAATGCAGTGTTTTTAATAGCAGTTTCAGTATTTCTACATCTGAATCATTATTGATCCTAAGCAAGAC
Source organism: Acanthisitta chloris (assembly GCF_000695815.1). Taxonomy (NCBI): domain Eukaryota; kingdom Metazoa; phylum Chordata; class Aves; order Passeriformes; family Acanthisittidae; genus Acanthisitta; species Acanthisitta chloris. The sequence goes on along the minus strand of NW_008673901.1, from coordinate 22,442 downwards.
AAAGGGTTCATGAACTAATTATCATTACCTGGTCAGAAATCCCCTTCTTTCTCTGATCTTCCAAAGTATCTGGATATATAACTTGATCTCTGAGCGTTCCAAGAGTCATATAGGGCCTCTGAAATACAGTTAGAGCCAAAAAGGTATGTCAGATATTTCTAAACACAGTCAAAGACAGAACATTATTGTCAAGTAAAGTACTTGGTCTCACCTGGGGAACATAGAACAACTTTCCTCTAACAGGTTTTGTTAAACGCCCACCAAACAAAGGCCACAACTGCAACAGGAAAAGGGTTAAACCTTAATCGAAAGAGTCCAATTACAACTGTGTTTTACATTCTCCCCCCCGTTTAATTTAAAATGCTCCCTTACCTCACCAAGAACACGAAACAGTGAGCTCTTCCCACACCCATTTGGCCCACAAATCAGCACATTTGCACCAGATCGAACCTAAAAATGCAAAGCCAACACATTAAAAGGGTAGTGAGAAAGTACTGTTGAAAGCTTCTACAAACACTGAGATGAGCTGGTACCCTCACAGGTTTGTACATGCTACTTTGGCATTACATGCCAGTCATTTCCAGCAATAATTACTTTTCCCCCCCCCAACTAGTTTAGAAGCACCTGCAGCTGGAACAAAACACACTTATCACAATAAAAATATTTTGGGGGAAAATAGCTTATTGCCCTTTTTTTAAAACTAACATGATGATTTGTGTACACATTTTTTATAAATTAGATTATCTTTGAAGTTCTCATCTTCACTTTTAAGTTTTGTATTACTATTGTTTTCTATGATATTAAAAAACTTACCTCAAAGTTAAGGTCTTGTATCAGAACATCTCCATTAGGTGTCACCAATGGAACATGATCAAACCTGCATGTATTGCAACATTAAAAAAAAATTAAAAAATGAAGAGTTGCCTGAAAGAAGCTAATACTGAACTCTCACTCTAGAGATTTAAGGAACAGGGCAACACCTCAGCAGTACTTCATTCACTCTCCCAGTTTCCAGCTACTAACAGCTAAGGAAGTTCTTGAACCAAAATGATACCTTAGCAATTAAACATCTACGGGTTTGGTTTTGTCCCCTTCATATATTTGTTTTCTGAATCCTTCTAAGCCTTTGGTCTCTTTAAAGCATCTTGTGGATATAAACCTACATTTAAGGACGCACATTCATTGTAAAGCTGCTAGGGAAGTGTATTTCATGAGTTCCAGGATACACAATGAATGACTTCTCTGCTCACCTCCCCCTTGACATTTTCAAATTAGGTCATAAAACCAGCTGTATCATCTCCTTTCTTTCTCTTTTCCCCCTTCCTCCACTTCTTTCCCATCTGCTTTCCACACTGACCAGATTGAGGTTATTTATCTCTTAACTGGCTTTACTTTAGGCCTATAAGTAGCAATACTATGTCAATGCTATGTTTCTCAAGCTGCAAAGAATGAAGTAATTGATCATTACATGAGTACATCAATGAAATCTCTAAGCATGCAGAAATGCAAGCAAATATTTTGAAAATGAAAATCGACTTGCCCCTAATTTTTACAACTGAATTATGACATAAAATCTGTAACTAACCTATTTCTAAGAAGAAACAAAATGGTCTGGGAAGTCATATTCCAAAGGACAGTAAGAAATCTTGCAAAAAAACCTAAGTCCAGAGAGCATATTATACCTCCTGCTACCATGAGAGGATAAGGACTTACAGAACAGAAATGCTGAGTGGGTGTGAGGTGGAATCACTTGTAAATAAACTATATTACAACAGGAATTGCAAATTGTAATAATGTGTATTAAAACATCTATTAATAGTGCCAGAGGGGAAGACTTAAAAGCCAGTCTGCATTAAAAATACTGAACTTGTGGAAACTTGGTAAACGTACTTGATAATGTTATCGGTGTTGATAATCTCTCCAGATCCAGGTACCAAAGACAAAGCTTGCTTTTTCTCTGCATCTTAAATTAAGAAAAAAGTATTAGAGACTGGAACACTATGCAGAGCTGCACATATTGTGTATTATGTCACACCTACCTTTTTCTTGTGATATCATCGTACGCTGATATTTGCCACTATTCAAGTCCTTCAGAACCTGCATTAATTCTGTAATTCGAGCTGTGAAACTGAGAAAAAAATAAGAACTCTAAGTAATTAATCTTTAAAGTTTTAGAAATCCACAGAAGCTCTAATGAGCATTCTGTTAAACTCAAAGTGACAAAGTTATTCAACCCAGCACAGAAACAGAATGTTTACATTTTAGAGTTGCACCAGGTTGTCCAATACGCACAATGTTTACAAGATCCTTTTCCTTTAATAGCCAAATTTTTCTTCTTAAGATGTAAAAAATAAGTTTGGTAAATACATAATTGCTTTAAGAGCACTTGACAGTGTCTCCCCTCAATTAAACATTCAAACTCTATGTTGCTACTATTCAGATTTGAAACTACTAGTGGACATAATTAGCACATCAGATATGCTTTCAGCACAAAATGTTTATAATTTCTTGAATTTTAGGGTGCTGCAAAGAACAATGCACATAAGCTTATTTTAATTCTACAGTCACTTTCTTAAAATGCGATGAGAAACAGCAAAAAAGGTTTACAAGAGATTCTTTTACACAACTCCTATGAAGCTTACCCAGCCAATCTTGTCATTTCACGACCTGCTAGGACTATTCTGCCCAAAGCTTGAGACATTCTCAGTAACATTCTTCCACTTTGGTAGTAATCCTAGAGTAGAACAAAGTTTCTTTATGTGGACTAACAAGACTTAAAAATCAGGAGACTGTTTTAATTCTGGTCTATTTACCTCTAGAAGTTCTGCATGAGTACTGTTCTGATGACGAGGATCAGCCAGGTTCAAAAATGGACGACTAACAACCAGGTAACCAACCACAGTGGCAAGGTCTGCAGTTTAAGAATAAATATTACACTACATATTCATTTAAAGAATAAGAAAAGAAGACAATTCTCACATAAAAAGCTCGTTTTGTTATCCATTAGCACTGGACAAACACTTACATTTGGCAATGATAGTATCAACGAAACCCATAGAGAACCGAAACAGGATGAAATTATGCAAGTGTTCCACCTGGTAAGTTACAGAAGAAAAAAGTTCAAACTCTCAGTACCTGTTTTACTATCTTTTATTATTTTACAGATAATTGGTTCCAAAGAGTTGTTTTTCAGTATGTCAGACACCTCAACACACCTGTAAGTGTGCCTAGCACTGCAGAACAGTCCCTGCTGGCAGAGACTTGCACTTGAGATCAAAACAACCTGCACATGCAACTAAACAATGAGAACAGTAATTGTGGTGGGTAAAAGGAGGTAAGTGGCAAGAAATAAGACCATTCCATCAGAAACTTGTGTTCTACTTATAGCCTACTAGTTTGTTTTTTAATCCAATGTCTGTACCAGCAAGAACACCAAGCTACTACAACCAATTTATATGAACACGTCAAGAATCAGCACGATAGAATTAATTGATGCTTTGCTTAAAATGTTTCAAGAGATCAAAGAAGACTTACCAGTTTACGGAAGGTTTTGTGAATAGTCTGTTTTTCTCTCAAGTTTCCATTATAAAAAGCAATTTCTTCACTAAGCAAAAACAAACAAAAAGAATGCAACTTCATTTTGTTACAGTCTTTGAAAAAATTCAGCCATGAACCACGGGAATCTAGCTCTTTCAGTCACCTTATGAAATAAGGGTTTGTACTTTCCCCAAAAGTAGAACATAAGCTTATTATACCCCAGCTACAGTTTTTCTTCTGAGTAAGGAATATAATGCACTACAAATTACTTTATAATAATCTGCAAAGAAGATGTAAACAGTCTTCTCAGAACTGACAGCATCAGACTTCCCAAATAAAGTAATGCTGTGGGGTGAAATGTGTCATTTATGTCTTGTCTTCCAAGCAAATCTGTACCTGTTTGTAATGAGCCGTGAGTTGACATATCTGTACTCCCCTTCATATTTTTGTTCTGTAATAGTCATCTTGCCAATTGGTCTCCTTAGACGTGTAAGGAAAAACCCTGAAATAATCAAGTATGCCATCATGCTGGCTGGACCCTGTGAATATCAAAAAAGAATAAGAGCTTAAAATCTAGATGGTCTCAAATGGCAACACATATACCCAAAATGTCCAGAAAGCATGAATCCCTTCATTCTTACCTCCCATGTACCTATGGTACCAATTCAACTAAACTTGCAATTCCCACCATGTTCCCTTCTTCCTGTTGTAGATGCTGTTTAACTAATTTGACTAGTTCTCTGTCCCCAGATGCCCTTCCCATCCCACCATTCTACTCAAGTTTTTATCATCACCCAGTGTCATCTGTGTCCTACTGTTGTAGCTTATTTCACTAATAATTTCCCGGTCTTCTCTTATGTCCTCTCCTTCATTTCTACGTACTTCTTTTTCTCTACATTTGTTACACTGTCATAGCAGTCAATATATTCAATCCCATTCTGTTCTTTGATATACACATCTCCAACACATTTCCTGGTTCTTTTAAGCTGTCCTGGTAGGAATCCATTCTTCTGGATCCTAAGCTTCTAAGGACCAGGGCACCCAAACAGCATGCTTAAATATTACTGCAGTGTGGCATGGAATAAACTGAATTTGGCATAAACTGCCTGTAACAACTATTACAGAGAGCAACGTAAAAACATCTGAGACTGGAAATTACCTAGGTTCAGTTAAGCCTTACTGCTAGTCTGCCTCAAAATCTGTGTCCCAGATCTGCTACTTGTCAACTCCTGAACATTTATGACAATGCAACATTTCACTAAGCTGAAGAATTATTTCTGAAATTATTCATCTTATTGGTAGGAGAGGGGAGAGAATATAATGGTCTTATGGCTCAATGCAAGGAATGGTTCCCTTTTACAGAGGCTGCACAGAAACAGAAAAATTATTTTCACCCTTTAATGGAATTCTTGCAAGTCATAAGCAGTCAGAAGGGTACTGCACTAAATGGGATTCCCAAATAAATGCTAAAAGAAAATAAGGAACTTTCTTGTTTCTGAAAATTGTTGATTGAATGCCTGCAAATTCTAGGGTTTATTTTCCTTGTCTCAAAATAAAGACCCCTAAAGCATACAAAATATTAAATGTAAATGCTTATTTTCAGTATATTCCTTCAAATAACAGAACGAATCTATAATTACCACCTAGATGTTTCCTCAGATTCCAAACAGGTATAAGGCTAGAGCCAAAGAAGGAAAAACATACTTATCATTCTAAAAAACCCATTCAATTTACCTGTGCTCCTATTGCACTTGTTAGCTTGAAGATATACAAAACTATATCCAAGAAGGGCTGTAAGAGAAGCATAGAAAAAAAGCATTTGAAGACAAACACAAAATGAAGATAAAATGATACAGAAACCATGCACCACCCCAAGAACAGCTATAGTTCTGCATTGAAAGCACAATGCTGGCTAACCTATTATACAAAGTAAAGGCTAAAACAACAGCAATCTCAGCCACATGACTTTTCCCAGAAAACATTCACTCAAGAATTGAACATAAAAGCATCACAATCTTCAGATAAACTTGTACCATATAAAAAAGTACATTTCATTATTTTAGGTCTGTAATAACATTCTGCTCACTAATCACAGGTGGACTAGACCCCATGATTACTTAAGTGATCTAATTGTGAGAAATACTGAAAGAAAGGGCAATGCCATATATTTGGCTATGTAACTGATAGAAGGGACATGCCAAATTGCAAGAATCCTGTTCTATAACCTCTCTCTCAATGCTCAAACAGCTGAACTATAGGTTTTGCAGTGAGAAGTTTTGACAAAGTAACCTGTAATTTACTTATATTTCAGCTTGTATGAAAAATATAGCATCAAAAAAACTCAGTCAAAAATGTCAGCAGTATTCTCCTTCATTACCTAAACCCCCTAAAATTTACTCCAGAAACAGGGAAAAGGTTATTCAACCACTATCCCTACCCAAAATAATATTTGTATGTAACTAAAAGCTAGCCACTGATTTTCTTCTGAAAGCTAACTAGCTGAGAAAGCAAAATCATCACTGTTCAACTGCAAAAGAAGGCAGCAAGTTCTTTAAAAGAAAATTTAATACAAATTATAACAATGCACAACAATGATTTGGTCATGAAAACCACACAGAGTGTGAAACAATATATTATCATTAAAAAATTTTTGAGTACACCAAGCAATCCACATACAAATGCACATAATTGTTTTGAGCTGACACCACATCCTAAATGTCTGCAGCTATTACTCAAAGTTCTCTCTTGAAAGACTTACCTTGCTAAGGTTTGAGTACAGGTCCACTACACTGTTACAGAATTTTTCCACATCCTGTGTAAGGAGCTGATCTGGATTAGCTATTCTGTTGTCCAGATTTCCCATTTTGTAGTATGTATAAGATCTGAAACAAAACAATAGCTAAGTGGCAGAAAAAAAATCTTTACCTGGGATCTGAGATAATTGGAATCCCTTTGCTTCATACAACTGAGATAGAAAGTAGTGCAAACACTAAATGACTGTATGGAGTCAATACAGCTTGTGCTTCTGCCTGATCAAATGTACATTAAATCCTGCAGGATTTTTTAGGCTCCATGATGTCTCAGTTAAAGCTCAGGCCCATGCTGCTATGGAACTTAGCTAGAAAACCCTCACAAACTGCTTCAGCACATCTAACAACCAATATTCAGTGCAGAAGGACAGAAGAACCTACTCAAGCTCATGTATCCAATTCAGTCTGCACTATATAAAAGGAACTGAAGTACTCTGGAAGCTGACCGAGTCATGGAAGCAGTAGGTTGCATTTTTCCCCCCAAGTTGAGCCAATTTCGTTGTCTTCTTATCTGTGCTACATGCAACCTGGCTAAGCCACTCATCTTCAACAGCAAGATAATTGCAGTGAAAAGCCTTTTCTGAGCAGTGCACCTAACCTATTACACACCCCGCAGCCTGCTTACTATGTACTTAAAATGATTTGAATTAATTTTTCAAAACTTTGTACATTAACAAGATGTTACTTACTTAAGATATTCCTCATAGAGGTATCTGGTAAGTCTTACTCGGAAGCAAAGTTTCAATTCATTTAGACCATACTTCAGGAAGTTATTCACTAGAGAGATCTAAAATAAAAAGACAGTATTTCAATATTCAGCTAACAAGGTCGAATACATTGAGATGAGTTTTCAGCATAAATTGTATAAATACTTTAGAACAGGTGAATTCTCCCCCTAAGTTGCTAATACTACTAACACACCTAAGACCAACTATATAGTGTCTACAGGACTGCTGTTTAGGTTTGTCTCTAGTTCCCAGTGGAATTCACCACTTAAAAAAGATAGACTTAGCATATTTTCAGCTTTTCTGATAAGCTCTAGAAAAGAGCCACCATTTGACAACCACTCCCTCAAATTTGTCAATTTGTTTTAAAATCTACTGTCAACCAGGTACATTATCTATTAGGCAGTAACAATTACTCCTATCTGGCGCAGGTCAGAGATGTCAACAAGCTGAAGGAAAGTTAATGGGTGAAAAACCCACAAAAAATCTCTGAAAAATATAAGAAATATAAAGTCTAAAAAAAAAAATCTTCACCTTCAATGGTTCCAAAAGAATCCCAAATCTATGATACTGAAATATAATCCAACCCATAAGATGTCATTCTGCAGTACTACAGATGGCACATCAACAAAAAACAACCTGAAAACCTAAATATATCTGTCAGAAAAATAGTTGCAACCAATAAGGAAACATGCTGATAAAGTCTCCCACACACTACAGCCAGAAAATTAAATGTGTCTTAATACAGACATGATGTAAACCAACTAATTTCCATGGGTTTTAAGACACTCCTTTGAGATCTTCTCCTCAAATTTTTAATTTACATTTAAAGTCTGTTCTACTAGGAGGTCAGCATAAGAAGAGCACTTACAGCAGGCATCGCGGCAATGAAGTTGAACAAGTATTTCTTGAAATCTTTTCTGCTGCGGCCAATGATAGCACTGCAAATGACCACCAGCTAAGAGTTAGTTACAAGAGAAACAACCAAGTATAAACTAGCATGTCTTAAGTGGTTAAAGTCTCAGAGGACCACACAGAAAAAACCCAAAACATTATGAAAATGTGTAGTATCAGCTGTAGGATCCAGTCAGACACACTTGTCTAGTTAAGTGGCAAGTGGCAGACTAAGCAGTTAACTCCCTTCTGCTCCTGCTGCAACTGCCTGCACTAAGGGCTCAGAAATTCATGGTCATGGAATACCAGTCCCTTCCCTTCTTTGCTTTCATAGATTCTCACTAGAGAAACAAAGCAGTTCTTCCATTCTAGGAAGCCCTTCATGTCTCTCCTGAAACACAGTATCACTTTGAGTTCAGACTTCAACAGACAATCTGATTTGCTTCAATTTCAACAAGATCAACAAGAATAATCAAAGGTCTAAAAAACACTAAGATGGTAAGACTGGAATAAACTGTTTTTATCAACCTAAGGAGTAAACAGCTCAGTAGGAAGAAACAACAGTCCTAATAACCATACATGTCTAAGCCTATGTCACCACACCCCTATGCCACCACTATTCTGAAGTGCCTCATTAGACATCCAGATCAGTAAGACTTAAGAGTCTTCAGCATACAAAATGTGACCAAAACAACTAAAAATCATTTCATAAATAAATTATAACAATAACAAATAACAAATAAATAACAATTGTTTGCTACAGCAGAAAAATTTGATCAAATTTTTTGCTTAAAAAAAATAGTGGTCCCTCTCCAAATTACAACTATAACAGTTTTCCAGTTGTTTTAAAACAAACAAGCTATAAAATGTCTGAATACATATTCTGGCAGACTACTTTCCCTGAGAAGCACAAGAATGAATGTTCAAAAATAACAAGTGTATATGTACCTTTCAATGACTGTTCCATTTTGAATCATCCAAATATCACAGTAAGTGCGGACCACCAGCATCACAGCAATAAGCAGCAAATAGCCTGTCTAGTACAATAGAAGTATAACAATTAAACAATGCATTAAATTCACCCTTTTTTCTAGTAAGTGCTCCAACCATATCTAGAAGTATTACCCTGCTGCCACCAGCTAATGTAGTATTTGCTTATTCTGCAGGAAATATATTAACATACGATAATTTTCGTAAGGTACTGAACACATTCTTATGAAGAAAGTTTGTCTTTTAAAAAGCTATGTTTGGTTGATATATATATACAGGACACATCCTGTAAGATGGAAGACGTAGCGATAAAGTAGCGACTGCTATTTTGAGACAATTCTGCCTAAGGTTGCAAGAGACCTTTGAACATCACATACTCCAACACTCCACTCAAAACAGGCCACTAGCAACCAGTCGCACCTTGTACTGTTGACCAAGAGACCTCTCAGTCCAACAGTCCAGCTCGCTTTTCAACCACCTCACTGGTCACTCATCCAGCCAATTAAGTTTGGCTGTCAAGGTACTAAGGGAGACCTTAGGCCTCAAGGCCTCGCTGACATCAAAGTATTCAACATCCTCTGTTCTTCCCTTATCACCAGAGCCAGTTGTCTCACCACTGAGAGCAATCAGGTTAGCAGGGCATCATCTGCCACTGGTGGAACCAGGTTGTCTCTTTGCAATCACTTTTTTGTCCATTGGGGGGCCAGAGTCAGCTTCCAGGATGATTTGCTTACAGCCTTACTAGGAATATGGTGAGGCTGACCAGTCCATAGTTTCCAGTACACTTGTTTTCAAATATCAGAGCCATGTTTGGGGTTTTGGGGATTATCAGTAACCTCTTCTGATGGCCACAACCTTTTGAAGGTGATGAAGGCCTGCTCTGTGAGCACTCTCACAAGCATTCCCATCTATGCTTCTACCCTCCACATCCTTCCTTTCTGCAAATGGGCTCTTGAAGGTCCTTGTTCATGCAGGCCAGCTGGCTGCCACACTTGCTCTACACTCTGTACATCAGAATTCATTGCTCTTGTGACTGGCATATGTTAAAGTTCTTACAGTTCAACACTTAAGTTCTGAGCTCAACTAATGCACTTTTTAAAAAAAAACGTGTCCTGGAAAGCAGGAGAAAGATTTTGAGGTGAACAATTTTATTTTGATGAATTTCCTCTGCATAGCTTACCTGAAATGATGCTAAGAGACTTTTTGACAAATTCATTTTCTAATAAGGGTTGGCCTAGATATAAGTTACTAAAGCATATGCTGTTTAAAGATAGGAAGCATTTGCACATAGAACTGTACTACCTTGCATCAAACAGACAAAACCCAGATGCTCTTAATTATGCTAGACTGTAGTTATCAGTTGACAGTAAATGGCTTATCTGTAACTGAAACCAGAATGCAACTTTTTAGTGATCTGACAACTTAAACGTAGACTTTTATATTAATATGCTGCTATTTTAAAATACATAGCACAGTTCAGTCCTAGTCAAGTAATGTATATGCTTCTGAAATTATGTCAGAATTTAAATGAAAGGAACCTGACTCATTTTTATTTGTTATTGCAGGCAATGCTTACCTCCTTGCAAAGTGTTCTAGGGACCATTATTTTCAGGATTCGACATATCCTTGCAATAAACACTCTGTCCACCATCGCTCGCTCCTTCTTTCCCTCCTTCTGCTCCACATAGAAGAAGCAAAAACAAGAAAAGTGAGAATTTCCCTGTAATGTATTATTTAAATGTTGATATTTTCCCCCCTATCCAAGTTATTTACAGCTACCTTCCTTCTGCAGCATTTGCAATGTTTCCCTCTGATCTATGACTTGCTCAGACAAGTTAAATAACATGCAAGAATTGGGACCTATCAAAACAAATCTCAATAGGAAGTAGCTGCCATGATACAAAATAGCTTTTATTTCAGATCTTTGTTAAAGGTGATATACAAACACTGCAGACCACAGCATTAAAACACCCAGCTACAAGTTGTAATGCAATCTACTATCTCTTAACATTGCTTGTCTCTAAAAGACATCATCAGTCAGTATTTTTAAAGGTGCCTTCCATCATTTGTCTAGACAATGGTTTAAACTCTCTGACTGTACAACCCAAACTTGCTCCAAGTGAAACCATAATTTTTTATTTTTTTACTTCTACAAAATGGTGCAATACACTCCTAGGGAGCTAAATCTATCAGACTTAAAACCCCAAGCATTTTCTTTATTTGGGTCAGTTGTATTTATTTACTCCACATAACCCCTATCTTCTGTCCTGACTAACCTGAATACTTTTTAAAAGCTAACGGTCCAGGTATCTTTACTTTTTTTGTTCTTTCACATAAAGATGTGACAGAAGAATTCAGTCCTGAAAACACACCAAAAGGGCATGCATGTACTTCAAACAAGTCCTGTCTAATCACCCCAATCCTGCTATCTTTGCCACACAAGGCTCAGGTGAAGAATGTTATCAATGCCTATATCAATATTACAAGATAAATAGGAAACCTAAAAGAGAAAAAGTTCCCCCTGAATGCTCTGTGACTAAGCCTACACCTGTTTTTCATAGGATGAATTCAACTAGTCTCACCCTTTTCAAAAACTATGCCAATGCAAACTACAAATAATATTGTAGCCAGACAGGACGCTATGTGACAGATGATCAAAATATTTTCATTAAAATTATTTATACAAAAATCCAAACAACTAAAGACTACTGTCCAGACCTAATGAAGCATGATCCTACCTATGGTATTGCTTTTCTGCAGTAGAAATGACTAACACAATGTCTGATGTGTTACATTTCTAGGAGTACCTGACTAAACATATTTGATGTATGAGATGAACCTGGTTTTCCTCTCTATTCAGCTTTTCCCCATTTTTAGTTCTGTGTTGCACTTATATTCATTCCAGAAGTTCCTTTTTCCTTAGACTGTTAATTCCTCATCCAGTATAATTGTACCCAAGATGGGTAAGGATAAGAGACAGCTAGTTAAGATTTTTACAGGGAGGCATAGCTATGCAAAAGGGAAGTGATGATGGCAGATAACACAGCCCAGGTTTGGCTAGAAGCTAACACGATGCCTGCACACACCTTTATACTTACTCAGTGCAAGCCTTAAGTGTTCAGCAAAGATGAAAGTACAGGGAATTTATCATACCATCATAAGACCTGATATTTCTAATCATGGACTTTGCCTTTTGGTCTCTCGTATTTTATCTGAATACAAAACAACCCAACTTGCCTTAGAGGAATTTAATCTATCTGTTTCAAATAAATGAATTAACAGACACATAAAAGACCAGGGAAATGCCAAACTTCTGACCAGAAGTCTGAAGTAGTTTTTAAAAACTGTCAGACTCTACATCTTGTTCCATACTTTTCGCTTTTCAATAAAAAGTAAATACAAGTTACACCAAATCTACACACAGCTGTTTGTTGCTATACATACAAACTTACAACACTAGTCCTTACACATTCATAAACACTGAGATAAAAAAAGCACATGGTACACATCAAGTGCATATCATTATAGAGTCAAACTTCAGCCTCTTGTAACCTGATTCCTCCATTCGTTGCACTAATGCAAGCCTGAAAGTATCATTCAAGTCCTATTTGCACCATAGCCATCATTCTGTCCAAAATTAAACTACAAGACTTAAAGTTCAAAAAAACCCCAGATTTATTTTAAATTATTAAAGAATATATGAGATGAAGGAAGAATTACCTCATTGTTCTGCAATGCTTGTTTTCCACTTCTTTTACTGTAGGGGAAAAAAAATGTTACTTGTTATTAACATACTTTTCTGTGTCTTGATCTTTACACAGAAAAGACAAAAAGGAAAGCATGGGACTATATCCCTACCTACTTCTTTCAAAGCAACGGTGTCTTCTGCAGGGCTACCTTTTATGTCAAACTTAGGTGCTGTTTTTATACAAATTTCCATGAAACCTTACCCAGCAACCAGTTGCAGGTAGGGAAACCAAAGTCTCATTCTTGCATCTGGAGTTCTGCCTTACCTTGGCTCTGTATCACCAACTCCTAGGGTTTTTATGTCTCTCATATATACTTTACAAGCATGGCTACATGGTTCCACTGACCACAAATGAAAACTACAGGAATGCAGATTCAGCAATCCAAGCAACCCAACTTTGATGCTTCACACTATCTACATAAGCCAAACAGATTTGTTTTGCATTGTATTTGACTTTCAAATAACACATTTTACTATATAGAGAGATTATTTGTTCATAAACAAGTGCTGCAGGGGAAAAAAGTCAGATCCTGTGAAACCAAGTTCCTGCAAAGCTGTGTATTGGAAGAGGAGTCAGTTCTCATTCTGCCCATTTTCATTGCCCTGCATCTGACAGAACAGTTAGAAGAAAAATGTTTATCAGCTAGTGCTAAACAAACATTCACAAGCACAATGCTATTCTTTTTCCTCTATGTTTAAGAAAGACAAGCTGACATATAAAACAGTTGTAGTTGGTCTTTCTCCCATTCAGAACACTCAAGCCATCAGACAAGCACATGAAGTTGTTGGGAGAGATTATGTATTTAGGTAGTTTAAGCGACACCTAACCATATTAAACTGTAACTAACCATTTCTCAACCATGATACTGAAACATTTTAAGGCAGTCTTAAAACTACAATATTCACATGCTTTCAAGATGGCACCTAGGAAATTACAAGGAAGCAGAAACTGTGAAAGGCCCTGCTCCTTCTGCCTACAACATCAAAACAACTGCAGACTGCCACTCAACTAGCTACCCCACAATTTTATGAACAGCACCATTTCACACTTGTGCTTTAAAGCTCTGTGAAGAAAATACCTAAAATGAAACCATGCCTATTTTAATTTATGACGATTAGAAAGATCTATGGATGTCACTGACCAATGAAAAGAGAGACCTTAATTACTACGAAAGAAGAGGCAACATAGCAGAGGAATATGAGAAAAGAAGGGAAGGAGGAGACCATGAAAGTAAGAAGGGAGAGATGCCAGTTCAGCAAGAGCTTAATTAAAGGTAACAGAGACGGAAGTCTGAGCGAAGATAAAAATCTTGTAAGACTACTTGTGCAAAAGACAAAACAAAGAACATGAAGGGCAGCAGAGGGCAGACTGGGGGAGAAATAACTTAATAAAAGTTCAGAAGAGATATTCCATCAGGCTGTGATGGAAGTATGTCTGCAGAAATGGTAACAGTGTGCAAAGTCTCAGAAATAATCTAGTTAGACACTAGATCCTGGTGATGGAAGAGAAATGCATTGTTGGCTCAAGAAACTTCTCAACATATCTTGTAATCTTTCAAAGAAGACAAGATTGACCTGTGTTTTAAAATGTGTCCTTGAATATGGATCAGTCCAATCACATCTGGTTTGGTAGTAAGAAAAAAGTACTAATCTCCAGTATGAATAAGCAGTTATCAAACTATGTGGGTATTTCACTGGATGATTCATGACTTGCCATACTGCAAAATGAACACATGCTGCTCTTCCAGACAGGCTATAATAACTTCTAGCTTTGTTGCTTCAAGCCCTGTCAATGTTTGAAGTCACAACACTTGTAATACACAACTATTTCAGATTTAAAAGGATCAGAAGTGAAGATGTTAATATAGTACTCTATTAAGAAGATAAGGCCCAGAATTATTCAGGCAGTTAAGTTGAATATCTTTCATGTATTTATTGATAAATTTTACCTACAGCAGCTGTTTAGAGAAATTGAGTAGCTGCAACTACTGACTGAGCTGAAACCGATTATCCATTAAAGAGACTGTTCAGAAATCAAGATCTTGTGCTTAATTGTGAATTCATATTTAATTAGAATTTATATTTAAATAACAAAATAAATAATGAAAAAAGAGCTTTAACAGTGTTTAGATCTCCTTTTCTAAAAACAACTTCATACAAGCTCAAAACAAGATTAATATTTCAAAAAGAAAGGAAACCATCTTATACATGAAATCTGGGGGGAAAAAAGTGCCTACATAGTGCTAATGTGGGTCTTGCTATTAAGAAAAATAATAATCCATTGTTATTTTAACAAGTAAAAACATTTTTCTTGCAACAAAGTACTGTGCCATAGTTCTGCCTGGAATAAAACTTCCACCAGCTGATTACTGCACCTCTCTTTCTTCACCAGAGTCTCATTTTTTCAGTCTGGTACCTATTGGCACTACTCCTGATTCCATTATACTACTGTAGAACTTTTTTTTGGTGAGAACTGTGGTTGCATTCTCATTGAATTTAAATACTAAATAACACCCTCAATTAGTCAGCAAGAATACAGCAAGACTATCTGGTTACAGCAGAGAGTTCTAACATTTGGAATAGATTCAAGGTCTCTATTATTCCAGACCTCTCATTTTGTTCCTTCACACCTTCACAGGCAATGAGGGGTGGGGATGAAGAGTTTTTCAAAAGGGTTACCCAAACAATATATAGAAAAAAAGATAAGAATAATTACAGTACTAAAACATTTCTAAGAGAGTCAAAAACTGTGGAATTTGTCATCAGATGTTTTCAAGATCTGACTGCACAAAGCCCTCAACAAACCAGTCTGAATTCAATGTGGATCCTGATTTGAGCAGACATTGGATTAAGTGACCTCTTGAGGCACCTTCTATCCTAAGTCACTTTTAAAAAAGAATTTAAAAAAAGTAAAAATTTTTTAACATGAAGAGGTGTGAGGTATAAAGGGACACTTATCGACTGAAGATGTTTTGGGAAAAGCAGCATCTCAGATGTAGCCAGCTACCCATTATTTAACTTTTACAGCAAACACAGGTGTAAAACAGCAGCACTGGGATGGTACAACTACACCCAACTTGTCATTCATTCATGCATGGTAACTGAATAGCTACTCGCTAAAGATAAGCAAATAGGCAAGTAATTACCCAATGGACAGTAGGCAATACAACAGAACACCTTTCTCCAGTACCAAGAAACATGATCAGCTCAAGCCAGCAAGATGTGTTAAAGAAAAAATAAAGAGTTTCAGGATTCTGTGCATGCATTTGACAGCTGATCCAACTTCAAGGGCAACAGTGTAGCTCAGGGGGAAGGCAGAAAACTTGGTAATACTAAGCAACTTCAGTCTCCAAACAAGTACTGGTCACAGCAATCACTCTTTTGACTCTATTTACATACCAGTGGGGCTATTCTCTCTAAAGAAACATGCAACAATACTGGTTACTCAAAAAGGATCATTCTCAACACCACTGAAGAAGAAAGTGATTTCAGAGAACTGTGAAAAGCCTTCAAGAGGCCACTGAGTCTATTTACTGAAAGGTCTCAGGCATACTAGCTCTATGGTATTTACCAGCAAACAGGAACAAGTTAAAGGATTACAGTCTTTAGAAACACTTGTCTCAATCCAGAACAAAGTTCAGAGGAAGCAATCTACACTGAGTTAAGCATAACAGGTAATGGCAGATGAAGAGAGTGGTAAACAAGACTTCCAGTTTAACGAGACAAGCAGAAATAAGGGCTTGAAAATGTTACGCTGCCCTTAACTGAAAAAAGCCTATAAATTTCAGGTCATGCTACCTTCCTTCTGTACAGCAGGATGACTAACTTCTGCCCAACACAGTGCAAAGAAAGCATATCTGTTTTAGGACAAAGTGTGGCATTTCAAAGAGTTGTCACCTATAGGCAACCTTTGTATTTTGCAGACCTTAGATTCTAAAGTGGCACTGGGCAATTTTCACAGCTTTACGATCAATGATTTTGTAATAGCTTGCGATTATTTGTGCAGTTTTCAGGTTAGTTTTGCAGTCAAGGTACTCATGAGACATTGTAAAGACAGAATAAAATTCAAATGACTAAAGATGCAGCATACAACATTACAGCATGAAGAAAGAACAATGAGAAAAGTGTGCTGTTGCACATTCATTGGCAGGCACAGCTTCAAACTGCACACCAGACACGGAGGAGTGGAAAGCAACAGCACAGTTATTTCAGGTCAAGGGCAGCAACCTTACTGGGAAGCCTGGGCACAGTCCAACAGCATGCCCATTTACACAGTACACCCTGAGCACACACAGAAACCAAGAGCAGAGTTTTCTTGGCTCCAGGTTGGTGGCTAGTTGCAGCATAACCAAAAATAATGTGAGGGGAATGTATTCAGGCAACCAAGGGACTCTGAGAAGGTCACAGACAGCTAAGTCATTGCAAGCAGGAGCTCCGAAGTGCTCTGCAGTGCTAAAGCTCAAAAGGTTTCTACAAACCTTTGAGAAGAAGGTGACAATGCAGAACTGTTGTAGAGGACATTCTAAGTTTCAGCAGAAGTTTGCATGTCGATAACAAAGTTTACATGTGAGAGAAACCTTAGTGCTATTAATTTTTCCATAAGCTGTGCTCTGGCCTGAGCTGTGGCTGTAGCACTCCCTCATGGATAACAGTGGAAAAGACTTCTAGCTAGTTTCCTGAAAAATGAAAAAGAAAATAGTTTCACACTGTTACACACACTTAGCCTACGTCTTGCCTTAGACAGCAAGCATTTTATGCAACTTAATAAGCGAGAAACCACTAATTAGCTACCCAGGCCCAAAACAAAGGCACTCTAAACGCTAGGAGCAGGGCTGAGTCATCTGGTTTCACCTGTCTCCATACCCTCCAGCTGAAAACAGGTATTCTGAGCCCCAGGCAGGTTTTTCTACAAGACTGGATTTTAGATGCATCTTCTAGTAAACCCATCTGTATGTTCAGTCTTTTTTCTTTTTCTTTTTTATTTTTTTAAGGGTAGTGCACATACTGAAAGCAGTAGGCTGAAGAGTCACATTCACATCCTGGATAAACTTGGTTCAATGCAGCTAGCACAGAGTGGATTTTGGTTTTGACACCTGCCACCATTTACCCAAGCTACACAGACTCCCTTTAATGCTTTTACATGAAAGCAGTCTATTAATCTGCAGCAATATAATTTCACTCTTCCTGTCAAACAGCCATGACTCACCTAGAACAGGTCCCTTCATGCATAGTACACTAGCAAGGCTCACTCAAACATCTTCAGAACCCAAAGAAATGATACAAACTAACAAGAGAGAAAAACATCCTAAATATAAAAAAATGGAATAAAAGTGCACCGCGTTTCAAGTTATAACTGCCACTTGCTATGTTTAAACTCCTGTGTTATATCTGCAGCTCCTCCAAATGTTTGAGCATGTCTCTATCACCTGTGACCACACTTCTATCAATCACTGCCAAACTGCATGTCCACAGGCTGTGCAGGTGATGAGGTAAGCAGTGACATCTGAGTGAGTGACATCTACTGCCACTGTCAGAAGAGAATGGGTGAGAAGCCCAGTGACAGGCAGGAGCACAGGCTGTGTGTCACCCAAGATGAACTATGTAAAGCTCTATCTGATATACACTGTGTCAACAACTCTGTTGACATCTCTCCACTCGAATGAGCCTTTCCCCTTGCTTCAGACACGTCTAACCTCTAAAGCCCCAAGCATGCACTATTCTTGCTCTATGCTGCTTTTTTCCTCACAGGAGGGATGTCAAACAAGGGTTTCAGAAGTTCAATTTATACAAAACTGTGTGCATGTCCTAGCATCCTCTTGGATGCCAATGGACACAGGTAGGTGATCAGAAAGGCCAGTGTGTCTGCAAGCCGATCCTAAATTATTTTATCTTGGTTTTATCATTCTTTTTCATAGAATAAAAATTCCTTCCTATTAACTCCATTCTGTTTACTCCCATTCCCTAATCTTGCAGTTCCAAACTCTTTATTCTAATAACCTTCTATTACTCTTTTCAGACCCTCCTTCCAGCAGAAAGCTGCATCAGTTAAATACCTTCTTTTTGAAAGTAATCCAAGTTCACTCTCTACTTGTGTTAAGTACTTGATTTTAAACTACATGGATATTCAGAAACAATTCTCATTAGAGGAATAATGAAAAATATCCAGCTCATTTATGTAACACCCCTTAAGGTTTTAATTCTGAAGCAATCAAATCTTAAGCAAATATCCTGTTGCTTCTTGTTTAAGGCAGGATTAGAGAAAGGGAATAAACAGAATGGAGTGACTTTTTTTCTGCATCATATACCCAGCATAATGTAGTTTCTCAATCAACTTCTTAGGACTCAAAAAAACCAAAATATCACAACTGAAGTCACAATTGCCTTTTCATAGAATAACCTGCCTTCTCCCAAGAAGACATGAAGCTTTTCCAAGGAAACAGACTTTTGGAGGAGAGCAACTTGAACAAAGAAAAAATGCATTCTTCTCTGTGCTTTACTCCAAGGAAGAAGCATGGAAAACTAACAAGTTACAACAAGCAAACAGTTCTATATCATTCTACTTAAGAAAACTGTGGTTAACATGTATTGTAAGGTGCAAGTGATACCACTTCTCAGTTTTGTAAAACTGATGAGCAATGTAATAGCTCTTATAGAAGAACATCTGTGACTAATCCGACCAGCACTAATTAAGTGATCTTTGACCTACTAAGGCTGGTTGGCATAACATACACAGCTTAATTATTCATACATTACTACTTGATACTAGATGTACTGGACCTTGCCCCTATTGTCTGGCAGCAGAAAAGTAGGTAAAAGTTGCTTCCTCATTGATTCCTGCTATCATTTCTATGACTGGTTACTCTGTATCAAAACTAACACAAACAGTACGAAGAGCCTGTGTCAGGTAACTTTTTTGTCACACAGTCAAACATGTTTTATTTGCTAAAAGATTATTTTCTTTCTTTTTTTCAACTAGTATGTTATTTTACTTGACAACTTTGACCAGCAGCAATCGTGAACTATTGCTGACATTCCAGCAAAACTTTAAAAAGCACACAAAATAAAACAAAAAACTGACAGTTACTCCAGGAAAATATGAAATAATAGCATATCTTTTTTTGAATATAAAGTGCATGTAAGTATAAACAGTGAAATGTGTATTCTGAAACTATGTGAAGAAGGAAGAAGTTTTGCAGGTCAAGTCTACAGTTGCACGAGAACTCTTCCATGACTCGCTTGAATGTTCAGGCCAGTGTTCTGCTGTTTATACTTAAGTGTGCAACATTCACCTTTGCCCTTAGGAAGTGCAAAACTAGAATTTCACCTTCCAGAATTCAAGAAGCAGAAATTCACTGCACACTAACACGACACAACATTTTCAGGCATTATATACCAAGGTTAACAAAGGAATTCAAACACATAAGATTAAATCACCACTATTCCTCACATATTTTAGTCAGCTAACCTCAAGCAGCAGATACACTACCAGCCCTCTTCCAGACTATCCAGACTGCCTAGTGAAATTCTTCTACACAGGGATAAGTAAAGAAATAGAGGAGAGCCATACCCTCCCAACTTCAAATTCTTCTGAAGGAGACAGATAAATACAACACAGAAATTAAAGGGTACGCTAGGCCCTGAATATTTTTATCATCCCTGCACTTGTTATTATATGTCAGCATCATATACCAGCACAAATATGCTGAAATATGTAAAGATTTACACAATGACAATCCTTTCCAGAAGTATGCTATAATTTACATAACAAAGCATGAAGAAATGAATGATGCATGAACTAAAGAGACTAAAGGAGGATGAGGCAATGGTAATAACTGGATGCTTTGGTCTAGGCTGGAGATATAGGCAATGTAGCTTACCTACTGCCTAGTCTTGATAGGTAGCATTCTGTAAGGCTCCTGGCAAGGTTTGCCTCACAGGGAAACATGGAGAAAAGAACGAAGAGCAGTGGGCAAAACCCATCCTCAAAATAGCATTCAAGCAGCAGCACAGCTATTATTGAAACAACCGAATGTTGGATGTTAGAGATTAGAAACCATGGCCACAATACAGTTACCAGCAGTAAAGAAGACCTAAGCTGTGGAAGGACCCAAAAGCATAAAGGAACACATACACACAAGTGAAACAATCAAGTTTGCAAGCATGGTACTTTTTTTGGTAACTGAACTTCTACAAGAATGCAAAAGGACTAGAGAGAAGATTACAGAAGTAAAGGACAGGGTACTAGAAAGACTGCAGTAAAGAGGAAAAGGGACAGATCAGGACAGGCTCTCACAATTCCATTCAACTGCTGAACTAGCTGGAATAATTCATAAGTTATCTCCACTTTCCAATTTTCAGTAATCTTGTAATACTGTTTGGTCCACCTAATACATACGCATGCCTCAGATTTTTAACACTGTACCTAGCAAAATTGAAGATTCCTATGGGAAGGACACATTCCAAACATGTGAATGCTGAAGGCTAACACTTCCTTTGAGTGCAATAACTCTCAAGCTAATAAACACATTGCCACTGTCAAGACCTGCAGATCAACACCAGAAGACATGCAAGCTAAATAGTTTCATGGGGACAACCCAGGACCCACATAATAGTTATTTCAGGGACCATGAGATTGCTCTGGACAAGTTCTAATGCTACTAGAAGTGGGAATATAATAAAATGCACTTCAAAACTACACTGCACTTGCATCTATGTTTGAAGATGTGCTCCAGTCTGAATGTAATCT
Organism: Acanthisitta chloris; assembly: GCF_000695815.1. NCBI lineage: Eukaryota > Metazoa > Chordata > Aves > Passeriformes > Acanthisittidae > Acanthisitta > Acanthisitta chloris. Next base: position 992 of record NW_008673901.1, on the reverse strand, counting down.
GGTTTGTGTGCTCCAAGTTCACTCCTCAATACAGACAGAGCAAGGCAAGTGCGAGCAAACTGAGATTCACTTTAAAAGAATACTCTTGATCTGACTTAACACATAGATGCACCTAGAACATCTGAATGGTCTAGTTGTCTGACACTGTCCCAGCTCATCATTTTTGTGCCTTTCCATTCAGCTTTTCTCCCTTTTTACAATGGCATTTCACTGAATTAGGTAGAGATACCTGAAAAGTATCATCCCTCCCTATGAGTTTGATAGAAAAGTAACTCAGCCACAGCTCGGGATCTTGTTTTCACTCTTGTGCAAACGATGTAAGGTAGCAAAAGCATGAATTGCCAGCAGCGTTATCAAAGTCTACCATGTTATATGACAGTTGCCTAACTTCATGGAACTCTTACAGATATCGTGTAGGAAAGGAATTAGGTAAAATAAAACTGGGTTGTTGCTTAATCACAGGTATGTTATTACTTAATTTTGTTGAGTAAGTCCATTTCACGAGTATAACTCTGTAGTGCCTGTAAGATACCTAACTGTAATATCGTAACACACCAGGTCTTTAGGGTATGGTCAATAACCTACACCCGCAAACACAGTGGCATTGTGAAAGGATTGTGCCTGAGATATAATCTTTGTCTGCCACACTTTACAGCACCAGTGCTTTGTGCAGAGTTAACACACCGAGCACCACACACACCAGTAAGGCACACAGGAATACGCACACAGAACTGCTGCCCGTGTCCCTCACTGCCACACGGCAGCATCCAAACTGCAGCCGAGCCCCAGGAACCGCCTGTGCACACAGCGCGTCCTAGGACATCCCCAGAACTCCACTGCGGACGCTCGTTCAGTCCGGCAAACAGACAAGCGATGCACTGCGGGTAACGCGGTGGTTGGGCACCGGCAGCAGCGGCACCGACCGCACCTCGGGGAAGGCGGAGGGGGCACAGGGACGCGGGTGCCCCGCGCCAGGCCCGACCCAGCTCCCC
>NW_008673900.1:357-571 GCF_000695815.1 Acanthisitta chloris | reverse complement strand
TGATGCAGGGTGGGGGTCCCTGCTGGCACCCCCTCCCTGGGCTGGCATTAACCCACGGGTCCCCATGTGCTGTCAAGTCCCCCAGAGGACCTCCCCCACCGGCCCCAAGAGCACCCCAAACCCAGCTCGCCTCGGTAACGTGCCCAGCGGCATCCTCCGGAAAAACTCGCCAGCCGCCCGCAACGGCGGCACCGAGGCTGACGCACAGATCCTG
>NW_008673900.1:0-273 GCF_000695815.1 Acanthisitta chloris | reverse complement strand
CCCACAGCTGATGGATCTGAAGCTGACGGTGGACGGGCTGGAGAAGGAGCGGGATTTCTACTTCAGCAAACTGCGGGACATTGAGCTCATCTGCCAGGAGCACGAGAACGAGAACAGCCCCATCATCACCGGCATCATCAGCGTCCTCTACGCCACGGAGGTGAGGGCTGGGCACCATGGGACCCCCTGGGACCCCCTTGTCCCTATCCTCTCTGTGCTTCTCTGGGAGAGGAGGAATGGGCACTCCTTTCCCGTGTCTGCTGCCGGCCTTGT
>NW_008673899.1:3050-6890 GCF_000695815.1 Acanthisitta chloris | reverse complement strand
TGTCCCGGCCCGCCCCGCTCCCCCCAGCATCCCCCCGGCAGCCTCGGCCCTTCGCCGTGCGCCCCAGCATCACTCTGCACCTCGTACCCTCACTGTGCCCTCCAGCCCCTCGCCGTGCCCTTTCCCTATCAGCCGGTTGCACAAATACTGGAACTTCTAAGACAGGCACTCTCCGAAAGTGGCGTTTTGAAGTTTGAGCCAAACGGGGGAATGTTGACAAAGAGGGAAAAAAAATGTGTAAAAATGATCCAGCTGGAATTTCTTCTCATTCATGAGCCTGGAAAGCAGAGCCTGGGTTTTACAAGCTTGATCTTTACAAGACTGTTTTGGATTTTCAAAGCGCTCAGCTGAGGGCTTATCCAACCCGACTCAGCTCTCAGCCCCAGCATTTGCTGCCAGCTGGGACCAAGATGGGAATTGCTGTTCACAGGGATGTTTGTCCCAGCCCCAGAACAGCACAGGGCACAGACATAGTGTGTGAGGGATGTCATTGTCTGTCCAATGTGGCTGCACACCTAACTGCAGTGTGAATCAGCACACAGAACTGGATTTGTGTCCGGAAAGTAAAGCAGGAGCATCTGTGGGAATGTCCGTGGATAACAAGGGCATTGGGTTTGACTCCATGGAGCTGGCAGAGACCAGGCATGGGGCAGGTTGCCTGGCTCTGCCACCACCCTACTGGGTGACCAGGAGCTGGTGGCTTTCCATCCTCTCCTCCAATTCCCATCCTTCCCTTCTCTTTCCATCCTCACCTCCATTTCCTAGCAGCCCTGGCTGGCTGGCTCCTGGGCACTGAAGAGGCTGCAGGGCTCAATCCCAGGGATTTTACAGTGTGTTCTCCTACAGATGCTCTCTCATGGCATTTTCTGGCCATCCCCACCCCTCTGTGCCCTGGAGGGAGCTCTCACTGCGTTCTGAGTCACTGATAGACATTACCCACAGTGGGACAGAGCCAGACGTTCCCGAGGGGCCAAGCAGGCATCCAACTCACCATCCTGATTTGAGTTCTCTCTGGAACTCAAATCAGACTTTTCCTCCCACTCCTGGTCAGGAGAGCTTGTACCCTCCCCACTTCCCAGGGAGAGACAGGACTGGGGAGTGGAAGGGAGAGTCCCAGACATTTCATCACTGTGGGGGAAGTAATGTGGCTCCCAATATTTGTTCCAGTTTTACAGCTGCAAAAGCTGAATCGTGGAGGTGCTGGGTCTCCCCCAGCCCTAACCCCCATCCCTGCTGCTCTGGAACCCTGTTCTGAGCTCCCACAGGGATGGAGATCCTCCAGCCCATGGCTGTTACCAGGGTTGGTGGCATCTATCCAGGGCTGGATGCTGAAGCATCCTCTTCCCTTTCCCATCCCTGCCACAGACCAGGACCACTGGCCCAGCTCTACCTGCACAGCCACGTGCAGTGGGGGAGGCAGACCCAGCCCTGGTGAGATCCCATGGGAAGCACTGACCAGTGGGTCAGTGATTCTTCAGAAAACTCTGGGAAAAGATGTTTATGTCATGGATCAGAGCAGCTTCTTTAGCTTTTGCTACAGAATAAACAATGGGTGTTTAGAAATACTTCTTTATACAGAAAGAGTAAGGTTGGATTAGGGAAGATCCCTACTTGGGGAGAGATGGGATGTAGAGTACAGTCAGTGCCACTCTCCCTTTTGGGCATGGAGCTCTTGCTGCCCACAGATGTGTTTGGAGAGAGGAAACAGATGCCTGAGGTGGTCCCAGACACATCTGAGGGCACACAGGCTCTGCTTGTCCACAGAGGCCGAGGGGTGAGAGCTCAAGTAGCAGCTACGGATAAAACAAAAGCTTTTTATAGCTGGGAACTCGCTCCCTCCATGGCATGTGGCTGCATACTCGACGGTACAGGGCGAGAGATAAACGCATCACACGGCAGCAGTCACTGCTCGCTGCCATCACACCAACACGGGACACAGCACCCCCTTCTCCCCTTTGCTGCAGCTTCCTCAGCTTCCCACAGCAGCAAAGGGTCCAAAGGCAAGGCCAGTGCAGCAGGTGATGGCACCTAAACTTCCCACCAAGCCCTTGTGGGGTGTGCCTATCCATCCCAGCCCTCCCCTGGAGTATGGGTGCATGGAGCAGAGCAGGAAGAGGCACAGCAGCACCCAGAGAGATGCAGCTCAGCTTTGCAGCAGCAACAGGCAGTGCCAGAGCCACCCCTGAGCTGGTATTGCCTGTCTGTGTAATTCTGAGCCAGAGCTGTGCTGACACAAGTCTCCAGCCCAGAGCAAAGGGCAAAGGCAGTGGAGAGGTTCACTCCCACAGCATGGAAAGCCACAGGCACCAGCACCTCTGAGATGGCACTGCACCCCTACAGCTCCATCAGCACTCATCCCCCACCAGGACTCCCAAAAAACTTTTCCAAGAAGCCACACACCTGGGCACAGCACAGGAGACATGTGAGGACTGTGTGATGCTCCTCCTTCTACCTGAGCCAGAGCTTCTCAAGGAGCATCATTTTACCCCACATCCCCACCCCAGGAAGGGAGCCCAGGGCTCGGAGAGGTGGGCTCAGGGCCAGCCTGGGCTTTGGGAACGGATCCTGCTCTGGCTGTGTGTCTGCAGAGTCTAGGGCTCTCCCTCCACACTGAAACTTTCAGAATAGTTTCCATATCGGATCTACAAATCTTGCTTTGAAGTTGTTTGGGATTCTCTGTCATCACATTTCCTTGTCAGCACATAAACATGTTGTGAAGAAACTTTAACCCCTGGGTACTGCCTGTCCCAGGAAGTCTGCAGGAAGCTCCACATAAACTCTCAGCTCCCTATAAACCCTCCTCCTGCCCTGGTAAAGGCGGGCACAGCCCTAGGAGCCACAGCACCATGTCAGCCAGGGCTTGGGCAGGAAGGGAAATTCTGTGTCAGAACAATAAAAAAGTAACAAAAATGTGCTGTTTCACTGACTCTCATGCAACCTGCTGTTTCCAGAGTGTGGGTTACCCAAGGCATGCTCTATTGAGCATGCCAATGTCCCACAGGCAGTGTGTATCCCACATACACAGGGTTTTAGGCAGGGTCTCTGCTTTGTTTGTGATGTGGTTCATACCCCACTGCATGTCTAGTAGCTCCTTTGACCCAGCTGCTGGCATCCTGCAGGGACAATCCTGGTGAGCCTCACATACTGGGGGGATCCAGGCTCCCATGTCTTCGGGAGGGTGAGCAGCTGCCTCACACACACACATCCTGTTTTCCAAGTAAAGCTCCTGGGAGCGAGTGCCTCAATAGTGATGAAAGAGGCAGAGTGTACCCTGGGCACTTAGGAGGTCAGAGCCACCACCAGTCGCCAGCACAGCCAGATCTGAGGTCACTTTGCTCCCTGTTTATTAGCCTGTTCCCAGAGATTTGCCCTACGGACACACAGCTCAGAGGAAAGAGCTGTGGTGCACTTCAGGGTCCAGTCAGGGCTGGTGGGATCCCTTCCCTCACCTGGGACACCTCAGGGTGGCTTTGGGGAGACAGATGGGGCTGAAGGGGTCAGAAACCTGATGTGGAGAATGTAGCCTGTTACCCCTGCAGCGCTGAGCAGCATCACTTCCCAATGGAGAGGAGATGGAGACACGGATCTCCCTCCAGGGCCATCCTGCACTGCCCAGCAGCCCCCAGGCCAGGCACGGCCGCTCACCGTCCTGGGGCCACAGCTCTTCCCGAGGCCATGGCAGTGTTGTGAGAATGAGGGAAAGGGGCATTGGGATCCTGAAACCCAGCCAGAGCCAAAGGCTGTGCTAAGGCAATCCCAGGTCCTGCTCCTGCCCTCCAAATCCCTGCACAGTTATGTTTTCAGATTAAAAAATTGTCATAATGAAGCTGTTTTCTTTCC
>NW_008673899.1:1890-3019 GCF_000695815.1 Acanthisitta chloris | reverse complement strand
GGCAATTCAGTTATTCCCAGTTTCTGATGTTTCTATCACACCTTACAGCAGGGTTTTGTTTCCAACATGTCCCACCCCCCTCCAGCCCCAGGTACCCAGAGAAGGGAGAGTCCTCATGCTACCATCGGGGGCTGCAAAGGATTTACAGAGTTTTCACAGCTCCTATCCCCTCAGCTCTGGTTTTCCTGCAGCTATTGCTAAAGCTAATGGGGGAGGGGGAGAAGGAGGGAGAAGTTTGCAATAACACGTGTATGGATTTCACAAAAAGTGTGGGAAGTGTCGTGAAAAAATGTCAACAACAGAAATAGCCTCGGGGAGAGCTGAGCTTTCAGGCAGGGCTTTCCAAGGGAGAGAGGACCATCCTGGTGGTGGGATTTCCCAGCTCTGCCCCTGGCCACAGGGTGGGAGGGTTTGGGGAGAGGAGCTGCTCTGGGGGAAGCTGGCAGGGATGGGGAGGCAATAAGTGCCAGCAGCCCCACGTGGAGCTGTCAGCCTGGGCACAGACATGGGACACTGGCCAAAGCACCACGTGCCACCCTGCTGCCTCCCCCTGCCCTCCTCTGCCCCTTCCCTGCCCAGGCACCCTCTGCCAAAGCTCCTGGCTGTGCCCCCACTGCCCAGTAGCACCCATCCCTGCTTCCAGTCCCAGTCCCCTCCTGGGGCTGATCCCGAGCTGACCCAGCCCGATGTTTGCAGGGTGGAAAAAGAACAAGGAAGAGGAGGAGGAGGAGGAGGAGGGGGTCAGACACTTCCCCTCCAGCTCTGGCCGTGGCTGCCAAGGTGAATCCCATGCCATGGTGGCTATTTATAACCCGTGGCAAGAGCAGGAACCAAACAGCACATCCCTGGGATGCACTTTGGGGTGCTGAGCAGTGCCAGCCCTGTCCCACACCCAGGGGATGGGGGCACGGGGGGCCCTGGTGAGGGATTCCTGCCGAGGGCTGGGGCCGGGCGGAGATGCCCTTCCCAAAGGCAGGATGAGCTTGTTTATGGGGCAACTTTTATCTGCACGAACAGCCCTTGGGCAGGCAGTGGAGATGTGGGTTTGTCCGGGTCGGTCCTTATCGCCGCCCGTGATCGGAGGGGAATATAAACACGGATGGATGGGGTGGAAATGCCGCGGCTCAGG
>NW_008673899.1:350-1877 GCF_000695815.1 Acanthisitta chloris | reverse complement strand
ACCATCACTCCGCCTGCGTGGGGCTCCAGTGGGGTCTCCAAGCCTCCATGGGCGGGAGGGGTGCAGGGTCGGGCTGGGGATGAGCTCCCACGCGGGAGCGGACGGGGAGGGGAGGGACCGGCGAGATGAAAGCCGCCGGCAGGGAAGGAGTTTATCCTCCCCTCGGGTTATTTTCTTCCGGTCCCAGCAAACGCTCCCGTAATCACAGCCCAATTAGTACTGGTGGAAGTGGGGCCGAGGATGGCAGGGCTGGGCAGGAGCTGCCCCTGCCGCCGTCCCCTGGGGCTGCTGTCACGCTAGGACTGGGACAGTTTCATGGCTTAGAAGACACATTTCCCTCCCCAGGACCCTGCCAGGGAAGTAAGTCCTTCACCAAAAGCTACCTCTGGTGAGCTACCAGTGATACAAACGAGGTCAGAAGCAAAGACACTGCTGGTGAGCGAGTGGAGAGATGGACACCTCGGAGAGGCACTTCTGCTCCCGATTTAGAAGGCAATAAGGCGACAACTTCATATCACATGAGGATGACGAAGGGCTTTCCAGCCCTGGGAACTGCCCAGGGAATGGGCAGATAAAATGCCCTGGAGGGGAACATGCTGTAACCAGCTGGTGCTGGTAGCATGGGCAGGAGAGCACCCTATGCCTCTTCCCTGCCTGTGGGCGGCTCCAGGGCAGCTGGGACCAAGAGCATCCCTGTCCCCGTGCATGTTGCCGGGAGTTGTGAACTCCAAGAGGCACTGGGATGGTGACACACGGCAGGGACCAGGCCCCCGTGTCCTCCATCAGCTCTTTCCTTGGTGGCAGAAGCAGGACAGAAAGCATCTGGTCTCCTGAATGGGCATCTCCAGAAAGAGCATTTCGTGGGATTTGGAACCCCCTGGAGGGTTTCCACACACACTATTGCAGCACACCCTCACCCGGGGGTCCTTGACCCCGTAATGGTCCATTCTCTGGGAGGAGAAGGAGGAAATGGCAGTGGCCTCCTCACCAGGTTGGGGGTCACTGCTGATGTCATTCCAGGGACGGAAATGTTGTTTTCCTGCCCCAGAGCCTGGTAATCGATTCAGCAGCTGGCACAGGGTGAGGGCTGACTGCCTGGCATCACAGCCTGCCCAGGGTCCTGGCAGTTCCTGGGGGGAACCATGGCCTCCCTGAGGCCCTGGGGGTCCTTGGGGAGCAGAAGCACCTCTGTCCATACCCCAGCCTGGCAGGACACCAGTGCCCTGGGCACTGAAATGCTGCCCCGAAGAAAGAGCTCAGAGCCCCTGCGGGGACCCCCAGCACCTCAGGGATGAGGTTGGCCCTGGGCCAGGGTCCAGAGCAGCATGTGGCTGCTGAGCTCCATCTGTTGGTGCTGGGATGATGGTCTGGGCAGGACAGGGCTGGCTGTGTCCCACCCCTGCCTGGGCCAAGAGAGCGGCCCCAAGCTCCAATCCAGGGACAGCAACCCCATGACTCTCCAATGCAGGCAAGAGCACTGTCAAAATGCCACTGACATCTGTGCTGGCACCCGTGCTGGCACCCGTG
>NW_008673899.1:0-239 GCF_000695815.1 Acanthisitta chloris | reverse complement strand
GGCTTTTTCCAGCGGGTACTCGTGAGCAGGGTGGTCCCAAAGGTGCTCAGAAGGGCTTTGTGCCAGGGCTTCATCCCTGAGTTCCTCCCGCCCAGCCCACCCTGTCACCTCCACTGCACTCCAGCTTCTCTTTGAAGCTTTTATTCAAGAAAGTCTAAAGGCAGACCCTTTTTTTCCACAGCCCCAGATCCGGGCAGCCTCCCTGGAGCATCCCTGGGGGACACAGCGTGGTGGGTGCC
>NW_008673898.1:12502-19933 GCF_000695815.1 Acanthisitta chloris | reverse complement strand
AGTCCAACCTTAGCAATTAAAATGTCAGGATTCAGAAGTGCATCTCGCAATGCTGGATCACATTACAGCCGATGTCAAAGCTAACACATTGTTAACCTAGTAAAATACAGTGCAATTTATCAGAGCATGTCTGCCTTGCTGGTCCTAATATTTTATTTAATCCTTTTGAACTATAAAAATAAAGCATGAATTTCAACTGGTATTTAATCTATGTTAACCATTGGAAAACAATATCCAAGAGTTTGGGAGTATTTAGAAAGCTTTGCTAACTCTGGCTCAACCATAGGTCTCAAGAGTCTGTTAAAAAGTGTACTGAGTTTTCTAATTGCCAATACTTATGACAGCCTGTTTCCATGCAGACACTTTGTGTTTTCATGCTATCTGTTGAAATTATTCTATTTTTACTTTGGTGAATGCAAGTAAAATATTTATACAGTGATGCTAATTATTTGTTACCCCTGGAAATTGCTCATAGGGTTTCAGATGAATGCAGATGATTCAGGGTATGTCTCTCTGGGTGCTCAAAAAAAAGAAGCTAGTGAGAGTTTGCTGTGCTGTTTCAGAAATGACAGCTCTCAGAATCATACCTACCATGCATCTTCTAAAAGAACAATCTGTACTTGCCAAGTAAAGCTACAAAATATTCTAGTTATTTTCTACAGTGTTCCATGTTTAGTTCTTGTTATGTGCACTCTGATGTCCTCTTTTAAATAGTGGATACGTGGCTGTTCATAATGGTTTTGAAAACATTTGCATTTCAGGTGCTTTTAGAATGTCACAAATGTCTTAGATCTTCTAAAAATATGTTTCTTTGAATCCCGACTCACACTCATCTTGCATCTGAGCTAAGGATCCCAAATGGATCAAGTCTGGAAGCAGGATGCAGCCTGACAATTCATATATACAGTTTTGAAAAATAGATTGAAGGCACTACTTGTAATTGTGTTGAGCATGTGGAAGCACAGAAATCACTTGTGAAATTGCAACGTTTATTGTCCAGCTCATTTCAGATGGCTCCTTCATTCAGCTGCTTTTCAAACTTTTATCCTCATAAGAGGTCTCAAGCATTTTTCTTTTGCTCTAAGGCAGGCAGCGCCTTCATAGAATCACAGAATCATGGAATTTTAGGGGTTGGAATGGACCTTACAGATCACCTAGTCACATCCACCCTTACCATGGGCAGGGGCACCTCCCCACTAGGCCAGGTCGCTCAAGGCCTCATCCAGACTGGCCTTGAACACTGCCAGGGCGGGGGCAGCCACAGCCTCTCTGGGCAACCTGTTCCAATGTCTCACCAACCTCACAGTAACACACGTTTTTCTAATATCTAACCTCAACTTTCCCTCCTTCAGTTTGAACCATTACACCTTGTCCTATCATTGCAGATCCTAATAAAGAGTCTTTATTAATCTCCCTTCAAGAGTCCCTCTTCAAGAAAACAAACATGCAAACCAATCCTTAATCCTTTAAAAAACTTCCAAAGTAAAATTTAAGAATTCTTACAAAGATTTGGCTTTATCCTATATGTACCAGTGTATATTTATTTTCAAGGTAAGCAATGATCTTTTTATTTGTGGTGAAACACTGCACAGGCTGCCCAGAGAGGTGGCAGATGTCCAGTCCCTGGGAACACCCAAGGTCAGTTTGGATGGGGCTCTGAGCAACCTGATATAGTTGAAGATGCCCCTGGTTGTTGCAGCGGCATTGAACTAGATGACCTTTAAAGGTCCCTTCCAGCCCAAAGCATTTTATGATTCTATTTTGTGCATAGTATAATTTAGTAAAAAGCTTAAATACATAGTTATTACTAACTTTTCATTTAAGATCTACATTTTTATTTCAAATGTTTCCTCTCTCTCTGGAGGCTCAGGATACCTTCAGCACAAATGTAATAAAGAGTTTCCCTAATGTCCCTTTTCTTAGGAGCATCTATGGCATGATTAGCTTCTTACTCAGCCAACAGTTACTTAATGAATAAAGCAGACACAGTTGTTAGGTTTCATGGGTAAAAAGGCAGATGGAACTTGCCACAGTGCTTTGAAGTTGTCAAGTGTTTTTTCCTTACTGATGCAGCCAAGCAGCTGCAGTTTTCTTAGAGACTGTGCAAATGAAATAATTTATTTTTATTGCACATTCCAGCATAATACACCATGGAATAGATTAACCCCCTAAAGAACAGGCTTCGGGCTAAGGTACTTGCCATGTTGAAAGAAAAAACAAATTGTGATGATGACTGCACTTGATTTGTTGAAATATTTCATCCTCAGCACAATGTGTGACAATGCAAGCAGAATAGCTCCACTGTTTCCTAAAAATTCACTGTATATGTGATCATCCATTAACTGGGAAAAGACCCAGCCCAGATTGGCAGTCAATGCATTTTTACAATTAAAAATTAAATGTATTTATTACCTATAATAATAGACATATGGTCCACTCCTAAGGGCCAGCATCACTCCCTACCAAGAAGAAAAAAACCCCTATATACTACTTATATGGATGTATGAAACTTAATCTCTTTTCTACTGGTAGACATGATTGGTAGAACTTGAAGGAGCATTTCAAACTACCCCACAGAGAGATACTTAGTGTTTTCATGAAAACATGTTATTTGCTAATAATCTGTAATGCATATATACATGGGACTTTATTAATAATGAAGCTCATGCCAACTTCTACGAAATGCTGTGAGCTACATGTCTAATTGACTCAGCTCCAAGCAGTGACTTTCAGACACCAGCTAATTCAGCAGACATAACACCAAGACATACATAGATGAATTTTGTTCCTTTCACAAACTAAGGGTAACACCAGCTATATCTTCAAAAAGAGAATTGGCCTTTTGGATTCTCATTAAGAAAATAGCAGCATGGTGGGAGGTTCTACCTCATTTATACAAAACTTCAAGTAATTTTATCCTGCTCTATGCTTCCTCTCTTTTACTATCAAGATGTCCAAAGAGAAAAATAAAAAGCAGCAGCTATTAAATATTCCTGAAAGACAATTACTACGAGGTAAAAGCAATTTATGTATGTAACTTTGTTAGAAGGGAATAATTGGTGGAGATCATACAGACTAGCTCTTTCAGTCTAAAAAAGAGACATCTGAGTGGTATACTGATAAAGTCATAGGTGCTGTAGAAAAAGCAAACCAAGAACAGCTATTCATTACCTATCACAATACCAGACCTGTTAATAAATCGGGTATCAGATATAAAACAATGTCCTTGCACACCTCTTTACACAGTGCATAATTAATATGTAGACCCCCTCAGCCACAGCATGTGGTACCACCCAAATGAATACAAACCCTTTCCAAAAGGAATCAGATGACCAGGATGGACCAATCCAGTGCAACTGCTGAATGTGGAGGCTGGGAAGACTGATTCAGAGGAGCATCATCTTACACATATCCTCTCCTGAACTGCTCTTCCAAACATTGTAGAGATAGACATTTCCAATATCTAGCATTATGATCCCTGCAAGAATCACTTGACAACCAGTGAGGAGATTACCAAAGAGCTAGTCTAGTAAGTGACACCAAGCTCTTTGATTTTAGTCATTGGTTCAGCCTGATGAGGTTTTGGTAAACAAATATAAGCTGAAGACACACGCATTCCGATTGTTAAATTGTGCTCAGTAGTGGTGGGGAGGAACCTTTGCATTCCTCTGTCTGACCATTCACATAATTTAGAGCAATCTTTTCTGATATTATCTAAATGGAGAAAGATTTCAGCAAGTGAGCTTTGAATACGAAATTCCAGTGCCAAGTTTGACTTGTGCTATCACTCGCACATGTTGGTGTGATAGTAGGTCAGAGTCTGTCTACATGGGGCAGGATGCTGACAGTATAGAGGAGGAGTAAGGGAGTCATTGCAGTAGTTGTATAAAAACTGAAGAGCTCATTAAATAACTCTCCAGAGAAGAGACTGCCTTCTTTGTCCTAGAAGCTCTTACTGAGGTTAGACTGCCCAGAGCACAGCTGTTCAGCAGTCAGTCTTCAGAACAGCAACATGGTTAAAAGCTCTGGCAATATTTGCATATCTATCTTTTTTAAATGTTTTTGCTAATTCTTACTGGGTTTTTTCACATAGTAAGGCAATTCTCACATATTTTTTGGGCCAAATCACAAAAGTTAAGAAAAAAACAGAGATGAAAGAGCACTAAATTACACTGCAGTGAAAATATGCAAATAAGTTGTACAATAAGCTACTTCAGGATAATCAAAATGAAATTATTTCACATGAAAAATTATTTGATGGCTGATCAGATGATAAATCTCAGATTTTTCTTGTGGGCTGTTCAAAGGATAGTTCACCTTTTAAAAACATCCTGTGATCTGCATTGTGGCACCCTGGCTATTCCCTGGTTGGCTAAAAATATTTCCAGTCCTTTCTTTCATAAGGAAATTAAGACACAAGAAAAGAGCAGAGATAGCTGTAAAATGCAATCAGAAGTTTGTGTGCATACCAAGTCCCTTAGGATGTTATGATCAAAGTACAGCTATAGTTGCATATGCCATTTCCCTGAGGCCAAAAAAATATATATATAATAATCCCTACCATTTTTACCGTGCAATAACTCATTGTTAACTGAACACTAAAACTGCAGTGATAATAGTCTGGACTAGAGCTAATGTTGGTCTGTTGAAGGTATGAATCCACTGAGCCCTCCTCAACATGGACAGCAAGACTGTTGCTGGCTTTCACAACACAGCGGCTCTCCTGGGGCATGAGTCCTACTGAAGTCAGTCATGGCATTACCTTAAATGCTCTGTTGGTCAGGATTAACTAGATTTCCTCTCATCTACTCTTTGGTCTTCACTGTAGGGGAGCATGCTGCACAAAGTAGCTGTTTCCTGAAATATGATTAAGAGGGAAGTAAATGGAGAAGTGGCAAAATGCAAACACTTCATTTGGAGAAAGATTCATGGAATCTTAGTGCTTCTAATTTAGGGTTTACTGACTTCTAAAAATTAGGCACATGCTTACAGGTGAGTGCTGCCTAAGACAGAAATCATTATATAAGCTCCCACTCTGGTCAACAGAAAGAGGCATATATCTTCAAAGAGAGGTTTGAAAGACCCAGAGGCTGAGCAGCTGGACAGCAGACTACTTCACTGGAAGTACTGATAAGAAAACATGCTTAAACATGCACACACATCTCTGAGATGTGCCACTTCAACATGCATATTATTCACCTAGTCTAAAAGCACAAAGTTCATACATTGAGCTACAAACTGGTTGGGACTTCGGAAATAATGTGCGAATTTCTAGTGTGTTCCTCTCCTTGTATGATGGCATATTGGCATGAGCAATCAGCCAAGAAGAAAGGTGATGGACTGTCAAGTTTTCAAAACCACACTGGATGAAAACTCTGCAGTTCTAACCTACCAAGAAAATGTGGGGTCCCAGGTGTTTCTGGAGTGGTCATTCCCACCTTCCCTTTCAAAGCTGTACCACCATGCAGAGAGGAATGCCAAACTAATGAGGCCACTGAAACAGTCAACACGAAGGTGCATGCTTCTGTCTCCCAGCTTCTGGGCAGCCTCTTTCACCACCAGGCTATTGTGAAAAAGGCCTGACCACAACTGTTGAAATATTTCTGAACAAGAATGACCAGAGATGTTTTCAACTGTCAGAGATCACTGTGTGCTCCAAGCTGAGGTTCCCCTCACATAGAGGACATAAGTAATGCTCTAGTTTGTATGTGGTTTTTTTCAAATGGGAGCACAGTGAGCTGTGCTGCCGTCTAGATTTAGGCATATTAGGAAAACCTGCCCAGCACAGGAAGGTAGGTGATGCTTACAGAGAAGGAGTCCTTGCACACAGAGAGTGCTCATGTACCTAGTTCTGCCAAGGTATTAGCCCAGGCACTGCAAAAAGAATAGCATAGGTGCTGCCTGGAATATTGAAAAGATAACCCAAATGCCTCCCAAATGGGTTCCTCAGAGGCTTCCTAAGAGCCAAGTCCTCCAAACTCATTGTTACATGTCTGCACTCTGGCAGAAAGTGGGACCCTGTTCCAAAAAGCAATGACAGTATTCTCTGCATCCCAGGGGTGTATGGACCAGGTCCTGAAGAAAAAAAATAGTTGCAATTTGTCCAAACAACAACGTTGTAAACATTCTTTTTGCCAGAAGTAACATTTGGCTAGAGTATAACAAGCTCGTAAATTAAACTTCCCTTGGCAATGCAAAATTGTGCATTACTTATGACTCTGGTTGATCTGACTTCCTACTGAATATGTCAAACACTAATTAAGTACAAATGGAGGCCTCAGTCTGGCAAACGCTTGTGCAAGGACGACACTCTTCGTGTTAGTGGTGCAAACATTTAGTGTGAGTGGGAAGCAAGGTAGGGGAAATGTGGTCCTCACGGGACAGGGGCCTTACATACTATTTGAGGTATTCTGTTTGCAATGGACTTGTCTCAGTGTCTTTCTTTTAAGTTTTAAGAAAGATTTTTTTGCTTTCAGCTTCATTAATGGAAGTTCACTAGAGCGAATGTTTTTTGAGCATACCTTACTTCTGGCTTCTGGCCAGCCCTAAAAGCAGTTGCGGTTTCTTCACAGAAATACAGATCTTCACAAAAAAATAAAACTTTTCAGCTTGCAATTCCCCAGTGGTCGCCTCTCCAGCCAAATCACCCTTGGAAACATATTTTAAACCATTTGAGCAGGGAAAAATATTTGGAACTTTGCCTGTTTTGCTAAGGCTCAGCATCAAATTACACAGACAGAGCTTCTGTTTTTTTAAAAAATATTTTATGTCTATACTATTTTGAAGTACATGGAAAGTAGTATTTTTTTAAATAAAATAAAGCTTACTGGCGCCAGTATTACATCAGTGACTGTAACCATTGTGTGCATTGTATCCCTGGTAAGGATTTCTCAATCTTTATGCAACTGACACAGGACATCAGGCTAGATGCAATAGGAGATGTGAATACAATTAAGTCCTTCCCTGAGTTCTTTAGGAAAACAACAGCACTATTACTATTTGATTTATGCTTCTCAGGTGATGTATGTCACATCCTTCATCTTTTAATAGAGAGTATGACTGAAAACTGGGACTTAAGCCCAGTTTCATGTTGGAACATTTTTTTCATTAGCAAATAAGAGCCAGAAACTTGCAACACTTACTAAGACGAATAATCATCAGTTTGGTCTGCAGCTTAGTGAACATACATAGAGACAAAAGGGCCAAGTCCTTAATTGGTACAAAATGGCAAAGCTCCAGAACTTAAAGGGACTTCAGAGGAGCTCAGTCAACCTATGCTTGCCAAGGAACTGCCCCAGGACATCTGCCTGTGCCTATGTAGGCTATGTGTATGTGTGTGATAATTGCATGGCATATTGTACTGCAGGGCATTTGATAAAGAAGTATCCAAGCAATTTATCACATAGCTATGACTGCGTCACTTGCCCATTA
>NW_008673898.1:5615-12446 GCF_000695815.1 Acanthisitta chloris | reverse complement strand
AAACAGCACCATTTATATTTTAAAGCCAACCTGCCATGGAAGTATTTCCTCCCTCCCCCCACCAAAGAAATGGAATTTCCTCAGAAATTATACCTGCCATGAGGTACAGGACAGGCAAGATGAATTCTGAAAATTACGAAATAGTCCTGGTATTAAAAATGTATGTGTGCATTGTCCTAACCAATGAAGCAGGAAGAACTTTAGCAGCTTCCCAGCAGACCTACTCACTGAAATGTAGCGACTCTGAGATGCTGGGCTTTAAAACAGAGATTTTTTTTATTCATGCAGGTGATCTTAAATTATTTTAGATATATTCTAAAAGTCCTAGTTTTAATTTTTCTTTTCCCCAAGGCAGTCAAAGCACTTTGCTTAATGGGCCAAGAGACACAAGGAACAGTCTCCTGAAAATGTTTTTCAAAGTTTCAAGGTATTTTAGAGGAGTTTTTATATAACATACATGGCAAGAACTGCAAATCCCAAACATGCTAACGGGACTGAGCTGCCACAGACTGTACATATACATTCTTAAACACCAATGTGAAAAGATTGTTCAGGCTGGAAAATCAAGCTTTCAAGAATTGGGCAAGAGAAGCTGCAAGATTTCCTAATATTAATCCCATTTGTCCAATCTATATTATATATAAACTGCCACATAACTACATAAATGTCCCTCTGACCCATCCAAGCAGTGCTCAATTCACTAAGCAGATGGCTGGTTTTTATTTGTTTTTGTCATTCCCGTTTCTCACATGAGCCTGAAAATTTATTTGATACAGCATACTTAAGCTTCTGCACTGTGTGCAGAAGTATTCACTTCCTCTTGACTGGTCAAGGGATGCTCTTACCATGCCTTTGCTAGACCAGTTGCATGTTTAGTGCTCTCTATTCCCACCCCACAGCCAGGGAGTGTAAGTATTGGAAAAAGAACAGCAGACTTGTCAAAAATAAGTGGCTGATGTTTGACTTTTTTACATACTTAGAATCTGACTGCATACTGCATGTATGGGGCACCTGCAATCAGCTTTACTAGCTCCTTTGTGCTCACAGCCCTGGTGAAATCCTGCCTGCAGATGTGTTCCTTGGATGGTCAGAAAAATATGTAGCTAATGGCCATGCAGGAAGAGACTGACTCAAATGGTGGTCCAGCAGAAGATGTAGAGAAACAATCCAGTGGCTGAAGAAGCCATCACCTGCCTTAACCAGGAAACTAGCCTCTCTTTTAGTGCAACTGCCTATGCAGTAGAGTCAAAGAAAGACCCCAAAAGAACAAATTGAGGGAAAAAAAGTTGTACCCAGTGCCTGCTGGTCTGCTGTGGACTATAGTCAGCAGAGATGGACTCTGTGACAGAAGTGTCTGCTTAATTCTTAAATTTCTGCTGAATATTACAAAAAAACCCCAAAAACCAAACCCAAACAAACCAAACCCGCAGCAGCACAAGACCAACAATTCACCACCACCAAACTGAAACAACCTGAAACATGGTCAAATATGTGAGGAGTATTGAAGTGTATTCCCTGCTCATTGCAAGGAAGAAAAGGAAGCATATTCTGTCATGTGGGCAAGATGCCCTCTTCCTTAAAGGCTTGCTTGATTGAAGAATCAACTGAAAATAAATTAATTTAAACATAAGCAGCATACTTTATTTCCTCTAAAGACCCTCTAAATTCAGCCTGAAGCAGATACCCATAATGGAAAACTTTCAGCCTGAATAGTTAAAACAATTTGGCAAATCTAGCATCAGTCATAAGAATGGGCCTTATAATAGGAAACATACAGAAACTGTAGGTATACTTAACACATCTGCTTATGAAATTTGGAATAGGAGATAGATGCTAAATAGAACACCAGATTCCAGTTTTGCCCAGACTGAAATCTGTATCTGTTTAATCAGAGCTTTATATTATGGCTCATCCTTCTTTTCCTGCATTCTTTTCACATCCCACACTGACACTTTGCTATAGACCATGTGGAAAGAGAACAACACAACAGAGCACTTGAGGAAATTTTTTATCTGTTTAAATAATAAGAAAAGAAAGAAGAGGAACTATGAAAGAAAAGGTGCAAGGGCTACAAATGAAGACACTGGCATGGCATGTATGGTACATTTATTCTTTAATGAGTGTGTTGTACACAAAGAAATACAATGGGAAGGTGAGAGTGGCACAGGTTGTGCAAGTTGAGAGTATGGAAGTGATCTTGGAGTGGCTGGAGAGGAGTGGAAAGGAAAGTGACTGAGGAGCTCTGAAGCCAGGGGTGGGTAAGTGAAAACTGACAAGTTGGACAGGATAGAGGTATCAAAGCCAAACAACCCTACTCCTCCCTCTCCCTCACTCCTCCCTCTGTCTCTCATCTCATCTCATCGGGAACATAAAGTTTTATTGTATTCATTAATTTATTTTCAGGAGTCAGAAATTATGCTGTGATTTTTACCTACCAAGTATTTTTACTAATACCAGTTTTTTTACTCAAACAATTTCTACCTACCATGCATCTGGATGGTTACAGTCAAGTCTCACTTTATGAGAACCTAAATCAGCAGCAAATAGGGATTTCTGCTAGCATGATTTCTCCCTCATTTACACCACTTCTTTGTTCACTAGGACAGATGGGTGGGTTTGGCATATCATGTCTGCTGTATTTTCTTGCTGTCAGGCTGAAGAACCCACCAAGGAATCCTTTGTGAGCATTCCTCCACACCCCATCTGCTTCAAGGCAGAGAGAACCTTCTTCCTTCAAAGTAATTTTTTTGCATAGACTCTCTATGATAAATCAAATATTTCTTTTCTTACTACTTCCTTTCAAACCCAAGTTCAATAAATGCCTAGCAAAAACTGACACAATGTGTAAAAAATACTATTTTTTACACATAGCCCTATTCTTTTTGGCCAAAATGCAAACAGGCAACTCACAGCCCACTTCTTTGGAACTGACCCTTTCTCCTTGCCACATATTCTCTGGTTTTGCCTAGTCTAGCACTAAAACACAGACATAGCAAAGCTTCTGTCACTGTTTAGTGATTTTCTCCAAGGTGAGAATGCCTTTTTTTTTCCCTAATTTTTTCCTACTGCTCCCAGTTCCACTTCTGGGTGCTACCCAAAATACCTTAGTCTTTCTATACACCTGTGCACACAAATCCTGAAGTCTTGGAAGCAGAATTCCACTAACCCATGTTCCTTGTCAACTGCACAAACTGCAGAGCCCCCAAAGCCTACATTTTCAGTGCACGCAGATGAGGTTCTCCCCCTTTCCTTAGACTGGTTCTTGAAGACAGCCTCTTTTCTGCTGGGGCCATGGTGTGTCCACATGTGGTTCACATGGAGCTTGTCTAAGTCACATTTAGCAGCTGTCTTGGTCTCCCTTCTAGATGGAAAGACATTTATGTAACTACAGACACAAGGCAACAATCTCTTCTGCCTTTGTACTCAGACTTAAGCAATCAGATTGTGTATTCAATACCCCTGTGTCCTGCCATGGGGCCCCACAGTACCTGGCATCTTCCCTGGCCAGTTATTATGGAGAATGTAGAAGACAAACAATTGACTCTGTGGAACAGGGTTCAAACTCACAAATCCGCCACAAGTTACGACATATTACCTCCCATTTATTTTTGGTTACCATTGTGTCCAGCCAATGCAGATAAAATTCATAATTCCATATAATGATAGCAACTGCACCTACACAGTGGTTACCATACATCTTTAGTTGTGCAAGCCAACACCTGTGCCAGCTAGCAAGCTACTGGACAGTGTCCACCCATGTGAGCACAGGGGCAACTTTCCAGCAGCCATGCAGAAACGCATGGCTGCATCCATTTGCAAATCCAGCATCTCAATTCCAGTCAGAAGAGAACTGATCTGATTTGGGAAGATGGGCTGTAAGGCTGTTGCTGTGACGTGCTCATTACCACTTTATTGCTGTCTTGTCTCATACCCTCTCAGCACATCACTTCCCAACTCTTAGAAGGTTACTGAAGACCAAGACAAGGTTACACCTGTGTCTGTCTGCACTGGATTCAAGGACTTCATATTCTTTGCTCCTTCACCTTATACCAGGCCTTAGTACTCTTTATAAAGAGAAAAATGTCCTTTCCCATTGCATTCTACAGATCTTTGGATGACTGTCCAAGTCCATTAATTATTTTTGGAAATACTTCATGTCAGTGATAACTTTCAGTTCACCCCAGATGGCAAACAGAGGCAGTTCCTCGTTATGTCCCAGGGCAGCTGCAGAAAACATGGTACAGAGATACAGTGCACAGGTGTAAATGAACTGATGCTGAGCAAGGCTACCACTTAAACAGGTTGATGGTATCTCATCACCATGAAAAGAACATTAGATGCTGGTGCACCCTGGTAAGGTTGAAAAATGGAGGACTGCCAAAAGAGCACTCAGAGCAGATGGACAAACACAGTCATCTGCACACTGGCTTAATACTGAGTAAACCAACTGCACTTTTAAAATAGCAGTATAGAACATGCATTATCTCAGCAGTTAATACATGCTAAAATTTCCTCATGCAAACAGAGACCATTTCAAATGAACCATCCATCCCCTTCTACTAGTTTGCAGACAAGTTTTTAGCATATGTTGTTCCAAACAGTCCTTGGCAGTTCTATATTCCAAGCCTTAGCACTTTTAAAATGGACAGAAAATTGTTTTGGAGAAGGACCAAACATTAACTGTTAAAACTCAAACAAAGAAGTATGAGTCAGGAAACTAATCTTTTTTTATATATCTGAAACGAGAAATGAAATTCAGTTTAGAAAACATTTTTATTAAAAACTGTAGCTGTCTGTGTTCTGAAACACCCTGGAGGTCTAAAGATGATATCAGTATATAAATATTCAGGGCTTCCTGAATATTTCTTTTCAGAAAAGACTTTCTTTTTTTTTCCCCCCGTACAATTTCTTTGACCTTTAGAAAACAGTCACTATTTGTAGCTTGATTTTTTCAAGATGTTCTCCGGTACATAAAGATGGCAGGGAATTCAATTTAAAAGTCAACCCATGAAACACCATATAATAGTCAGAAGATAGCATTGCTTTAGGCAATATTTTATTAAGTGAACAGCCATTCAAAGCATTTTGGAGCATATTATATCCTATTCAAAGGAGTTTGCTTCATTTAATGCTACAGCAAAAATATTTTACAAGAGAGATGATATTTGAACTATCCACAGGCATATGGATAAAATGGTCAGCACTCAGATTTAATGGAGATAAGTCTTCTTTGCTTTACAGAGGACTGTCAAAAGGACTGATTTATAAAAAGGTCAGGTGTTTTGTTTTTTTTTAAAGGGAGCAAGACTTTCATGAGTCCCCATAGAACAGCTGCAAAAATACCTTCAGTCTGTCATCTGGAATTCCTGAAGGTGACTTGTGGATTTGTGGCTAATGAAACACTGCAAAATAGCACTCACCATGCTGTAAAATGCCCCTAATGGTTTATTAACTTCTTACAGGACAAAAAAAATGAAAGGTGCCCGAAGTATTTTATTCTATTATATTTATATAAAGCACCAAGATAGAAAGAAACAATGTCAGAACAGAACCAATCATAGGCAGATGCCTCAGTGACCACAAATGTGGTGATTTTTCAATGTTACAAAGCAGTCACTGGAGACCTGGGGTCCAATTAAGGATTCTTACTGATGAAAATCAGCATACTCATGATTTGTCACAATTTACAATGAAGCAAGATTAAAATTTGGTCACCAAAAACTTAATCCACTTGGCCTTACACAGCACAAGAATTTGTTCCTGAAACAGGACTAGCTCATTCCACAGAGAAGCCATCTGATAACAGTAGCAGTGGGTAATAGATTACTTTAGGGTTGAGAGCAAGGAGAGGGCACTGAGAGAACTGTTTCCTCGAAGGTTCAGAAAACACAGTATGTATTATATATCATAAAGGCTTTTTGATATTTCTGTTTTTCTACCTTTACAAGATAAGATTTAGTAGAGTACAGGAAATAACCCTATTTCTAAATGAATGACCTTGTACCTCTTAAGCTCATTTAAAGGGAAAGCTGTTTCGTCCTAAACAATACTACAGTTCAATAATTTGAATTTTTGAGGGGAAAAGATCATACATTTGAATTTTTGTTGAATACAAGGTAGCTTTAATTATTTTATTTTACTGAATTTAGCTTTATTATGTTCCAATTTTTAAAAAAAAAATCTATGGCAGACAAAAATAGACCAGTGCTATACGTGGGCAGAAAATCCAAGAAAACTTGCAGAGATGTGACGAATAGCTTTACATTCCTGGGGAAATAGTGAGCCAAATTGCAGGACAATGCTGGCTGATGAAATTGGTTCCTGTATTTCTGACAGCCATGACACAGCTGCAACTGGCTTTTCACCATGTTGCCAATGCGGATAAGTTTCCCCCTTCTCACTGTTTCCAAGGAATGTTCCAAGAACAAAGTCCATTTCCATCAGATTCCCTTAGGGACAAAGACCTGTTTCCTCTATAAAAATCTTTCCTGACATAGACGGACCATACAGATGCTCTCTTTCACCCTTAAATCTGCCCAGTTTTAAGCACTGCAGTTGTAGTTCCGGGAAGAGCATACAATGGGCTTTTTTTTCTGGCTATTTGTACAGGGGTGATTTTCATCCAGCATGACAATAAATGCCTACCTCTTTCAAAAGTAATGTAACTTCTATTCTTCCTGTGCCTTTCAGGTGTGCAGTCTGAGCACATTAACTTATCCATTACATAGCTGTACCTCTGTAATGGAAATTCTCACATCCTGAGACATCCTGCAACATGAACATTTCTGGGCTTACACTGTATCTAAAAGGCCAAAGTGGAGCAAAATGATG
>NW_008673898.1:0-5553 GCF_000695815.1 Acanthisitta chloris | reverse complement strand
ACCATGCTTGTCACCTTTGCCAAGTTGTCAAATCAAAACATGTAAAAATCAAAGGTATATTATTCCTTCCTAAATGGTCCAGCACAATAAAAGTTAATGTGATAATGAGAACAATGACAGTTCAATGTATGTTAATTACTTTTTCAAAAACGAGGAAGAAGACGGAGAAACACAGAATTTGTCTTCAGTGTAAGCTCTACCGTTTCTCCTTCATTTTCTTTCCTCCTATCTTCTAGGGGTTTTTAATTATTATTACTGTGTTTGGTTGTTTGTTTTTTTTAAGGAACAGATATCTGGTCATCTCTTGCCCAGATCTTCCAAGTATTGTACTACGTCTAGCCTGCTTCAAGACTGTTTGCAAACCATCCTGGTTTGACTGAAGGGGAGAGTTTGCACCAGTCACTTACATGCTACTGTCTCAGGCTGGATGAACTCTGTCTGCCTAATTCGGAATCCCCTTGAACATCAAAGGTCTAACTCACACTTCAGGGTTAGCAGGGTCACATTCCACCTAAAAGAAGACTAATACTGCCTGAACTGTTCACAACAAGCTTCTTGTTTGACAGTTTTTGCCCCATTTTCTGTTCTCAAATGATGTGCAAGCAAACTTCTATTTTGTCACATTCTTTAATAATTCACTAAACACTTCATGTGAATTCATTCAAATGGCTTTCTCTGATCTATCTGCTCTGAGCCTTGAATATTTGTAGTGTGACATTCAGACTGCAATTTTCCACCTGGTTGCAGCTCCTGGTTTCTGGAACACTCCCAAATCCACAGAAAGATTTCAGGATGGTCACCCAAATGATCCTGATGCACAGTCTCACAGAAATGCATTTAGGTATGAGTTAGAGCAATGTTTTGCCTTTGATAAATAGTTATGTGAAGGGAAATTCAGTTAAGAAAGCTGGCAAAAGGCAACGGAAGAAGCCATAGCAGTATCAATAATGATGGTCAAGTAGAGAACCTCATCTATGCTGTTTCTTTCCTGAATGTCAGCAGTGACTGAAAAATAAAAGCAATCGATAAAGAGCCTGAGTGAGAAAAATGTAAGGGGAAAAAAAAGGAGACATAGGGAAAATAAATCTAAAGATGTTATCACAGAGGCAACCATTCCTCAGTGGAACAAAGAATGGTGAAAAAATATAAAGGACACTGATACTAGCCACATAAATATATGATCCTTTGATCTCACCTTGAGGAAATTCACTGTCCTTGCAGTAAGCATTGGATTATATCTGCATCAGAACACACTGGGAAGTTTTCAGTGTATGAGAACTCACAAGAGTTGAGGATAAATAACATGTTGGAATTCATACAGCCTGGGTAACCCAAAACAAGCAATCAATTAATGATACCACTTTTCTGTCAAAAAGACCCAACGTCTAATGCAGTTATATATGCCAGGTTAAATTTAGGTTAAAACCAAATATGAAGCAGACGTAACCTTTGAAAACAAGGTATTATAAAAAGCTTTGCAATCCCAAAAGATGTACCATGAGCGTATTGCAAAACCTCATCTCTATAGCAACTCTATAGCATCTTCCCACTGATATGAAACAAATATAACAAAGCAAGTTGTCTGCGAACTGAATTCAGACCATTGTTGGAAGAAATCCAACTTGGACCCCAAGAAAGAGGTAAGCAGAGAATAGGAAATGTTCTCTCTTTTACAGCTGAATTAAAGAAGGTAATACCTAACATGGAAGGCAAGGATAGGGTATAAACTTGTAAGGCTATTTTTCTCTTTCATGAATCTTAATTTAGGGAGTATCCTTTCCACTATTTCTACATTCTACTTTCCACAAGACTCTATGCAACAGCTTGTAGCCTGTAAGCACAAGCAGGATATCCAGAGTAGGGTAAAGACTGTGAACAAAAGGAAGAAACAGACACTAAATAGATTTGTGGGGTGAATGTATAAAACTGATGGTAGAACAGAATGAAGCAAATGTAAATGCTATTGACTGGATTTTGCAGGGATGCTTGCAATGATATTATATTAAATCCTAACCTTAGTTTGCTTTAGCTCTATTTAAGGTCTGAATGCTAACACATCAGATAAAATCAACTGGGCAATGCTACACAAACAGCAGTCCCACCTGCAGCATAATGAACTGAATTGGCACAAGTATCATGAATAGATAGTTGTCCAGTTATTACTCTAATAATTAACTTAATAAATACCACAGGAATTAACATTGATAGAAAATTACCTGAGCAGGAAAATGAAGTATAACTATGAACAATGGTATTTAAAGGTGGCAAATTTGCATGTTGTAAGAGATGTTTCCAAACAAAGAAACTGGTAGAAACCCCTTAACTTATCATTTGGGACATTTAAAAATTGGCCAAAATAAACCACTGGAAAATTTAACACAATGACTAATCTCACACTGACTGCATAATCTTGCAATAGGGATGGAGAATGTTCCAAAACCTCTTTTCCACCTCTAATGTCTAATATCTGTAAGCCTCTGGACATGTGTGGGCTATCCAGCCACGGATATTAGGTCTGGCTCCAGAAAACAGCATGATGCCAGTGTACAACACAGTTCCCAGAGTTTGGGAAATCTCCAGAGCACCACTGTTCCTAACTACTTTCCCAAAAGCAATGACTTTAAGTCTCATCTTTACAGACTCCCTAATCTGATCCTTTTGGAGAACTTTGAAAAGAGCAGTTGCCTCAGGCAAGCAGAATGACACAGTATAGCTCACCTCCACAATGCACACAAAGAATGATTGCTATTTGTTAGGAAGAAGAAAATAATCATTTGCAACAGAACTGGAAAGGGCTGGTGGCTCAGTATATTCTGATATATATGTATATATTTTTTAAAATTGACATAATAATTCAAGTGAAAAGAAAATCACACTTATTATGTGGTGTTGTTACCGAGATCTCCCACCTCAATATTTTAGTGCTTATTATTGGCACAATGACAAGTTTATGACTGACTGTTTCTCTATCATATCTGAAGCCATTTTTTGTTAGCTCCAGAAAGAAGATACCTTTTCAAAGCTATCCATGACTATGAACGATTCCTGTTTCAATGCCAAATTACAAAATCTGATTTTCAAAGGTTAGGTGCTCAACACATTCTGAAAATCAGTCTGTCTGGAAATGTCTCAGACTGTGCCTCTAATAAGGAAGTAACTGAATCATTCATCACTTTTGCAAATTAAACTTTTAAGACACAAAGACATTTTTCTTTCATCCCAGTACTCAGATACCACAGCTAAGGGCGCAGTAGAGGAGTGGAGTGGAACTCTACCAACTGCTTTGACATCTTTTAATTTTAGGTGAAGTGTAGGAAGAAAGATGCATGTACCTGCATGAATATAGCTGCTGTTCCTGTAATAAAATCTGCTAATTATCCAAGCTATCTCCCTCCTTATGGAAATCCACCTTAATTCATTCTTCTCCTCTGATATTTCAAGCAAAGGAGCAAATGAACTAGAGGGAGTTTAGGCTGCTGATCATAGCAAAAGTTGCACTGATTAACTACAACTGCCTTTTAAAAGACCTAGTTAAATCCAAGCAAATCCTTGCCTGAGCACACTTAGTTTATTTATTGAGTAACACTGATTTATTTGAATTGGTAATCTGGGTCAGGACTCTGAAATATTTGCATGCCTACTTCATGTTTAGCACACTATTTAGTCTATATACATTTTGTTTCAGTAGAATGAAAGAATGAAACTCTTCTAAGAAGGTGTAATAAACAAGCCTGACACTCTTTTATAGCAGGTCAACTCAATAAAGACATCACCATTTCTTGATGATGTGAAGCCAGCTGTGCTTAAGGGACCTATTGGAACACACCCAAATCAGTTTGCTAACTCCCAGTTTATGCTGAATTAGATTTTTATTACTCTAATCAACTTATTTTGAAAGGCGATTTTATTTTAACCATAGCTACTTCTGCATATAAAAAGGGCCTTAGGCAAATATTGCAGGATACATCAAGGATAACTACTAAATTGAACAGGTTGAGCATATGTTTTTGAACGGCACGTTGCACTGCAGCCATCTTCAAATGTTAAGACAGAAATTTAATTTGGTGTAGTAGGAGACCAAATTAGTATTACCCTTCCAAAGCACATGCTACACTCGTGTTGGTATAATTTAAAATGACAAAAATGATACCACTACTCTGATTTTTGTCATTCAGACAAAGTGGAGTGTCACCCCATAACACGGTGATCACTGAAATTGGTTTGACATAGTGTAGCAGAGTAGCAGAGAGAAGACTCTTGGTCAGGTGCGAGAAATATGACACTGTGGATGATTATAATTAGACTTATTGCTAATACAGTATCTACGTAGATTATACTTAGATTCTTAGATATATTATATGGCTGGCCTGGCTGAACAGGGAAGCTTTGCAGGAAATTATGGGAAAAAAAGAGAGTTTACCAACTTGGGGAAAAGGGCAGGCTACTCAAGAAGAGTTCAGAAATATAGTCAGGTCATGTAGGAAGAAAATTAGAGAGACAAAGGCACAATCTGAATTAAATCTGGCTACTTCTGTCAGGGATAGCAAAAGGTATTTCTGTAAATACAACAATAGCAAAAGGAAGGGCAAGGAAAACCTTCATTCCTTGTTGGGACATGGGAAGGAACAGAGTGACCCAAGATGACGAAAAGGCTGAGGTACTTAAGACCTTCTTTGCCTCAGTTTTTTAATACTAGGACAGGTTGTCCTCAGGACAACTGGACTCTAGAGCTGACAGACAGAGCTAGGAAGCCAAATAGCCCCCCTGAAATCCAAGAGGAAATGGTTAGAGATCTGCTTAGCTGCTTGGATCCTCACAAATCTATGGGACTGGATAGGATCCATTCCAGAGTGATGAGGGAGCTGGCCGAAGAGTTCACCAAGCCTCTCTCCATCATTTACCGACAGTCCTAGCTCACTGGGGAGGTCCCAGATGACTGGAAGTTGGCAAATGTCACACCAGTCCACAGAAAGGAGGAAGGAGGACCCAGGAAACTACAGACCTGTCAGCCTGACCTCAGTGTCTGGCAAAGTCATGGAGCAGATCATCCTAAGTGCCATCACACAGCACCTACAGGATGGACAAGGGATCAGACCCAGCCAGCATGGGTTTAGGAAGGGCAGGTCCTGTCTGACCAACCTGAGCTAATACACTTAAAAAAAATCAAACAAGCCTTTAAAGAGAAAATTCCTTTACCATATTCATCAGTTATATGCACAATTTTAGCTCACTACATACATGTCTGGTTAATAGGGAAACAAAGTAGATAGTCATTACATATGATAAACAAAGATAGGAAGCCAAAGAGCCCCCCTGAAATCCGAGAGGAAACAGTTAGTGATCTGCTTAGCTGCTTGGATCCTCACAAATCTATGGGACTGGATGGGATCCATCCCAGAGTGATGAGGGAGTTGGCGGAAGAGTTTGCCAAGCCTCTCTCCATCATTTACCGACAGTCCTAGCTCACTGGGGAGGTCCCAGATGACTGGAAGTTGGCAAATGTCACACCAGTCCACAGAAAGGAGGAAGGAGGACCCAGGAAACTACAGACCT
>NW_008673897.1:2036-4907 GCF_000695815.1 Acanthisitta chloris | reverse complement strand
CCTCGGCGGGGGATGTGTTGTGTGTGTAACGTGCTCTGGCGTTTGTTTACTAACACGGTTTGACAGTGGCCCTCTGGGACAGGCGGGATCCGCTTCCACCACCTCCGTGCGTGTTGCAAAAGAGCCGGGAAGGGATGGCAAAAGTTTAGCTTCTCTTTCCAAAGGGCTTTTTTTTTTTCAGAACTTTGCCACCGTTTGGCGAGTTGCACAAGTACAAACAGCCGTCCCTGCCGGCCTGGCACTCACATGACTCAGAGGAAGCTGGGCTGTAAACAAACGCTGGATGAGCCGTTACCATGTTCCCACTCACTTTTGGTGCTACGGTCAGATAATTCCCTCTGCAAAATGGCCGCTGGGAACAGCTCCTGCGGGAGCCTCGCGGGGAGGGGTCACCTCCCCCTCGGGTTCCTCTCACCTCCTGCCAGGAATGTCCCGAGCCTTTTGTTATGCTGGTGCAGCCACCCCTGTGCTGTCTGGTCTGCACCGGCAGTGAGTACACATCAGTGGAGCTCAGGCAAGCTCAGCACGTGGGAAGGCTGCATAAATTAGGTGTCTGCTCAGAGTCCAAGTGCTGCTGCAGGGGCATGGTGTGAGTCTCAGCCTGCTTGGGTGCTGAGGGTGTTGCTCCCACCGTGGGGAGAGGTGTTCTGCACAGTGGGGCTGAGGAGAGCTAGGTGGCCTGGTGGCAAGACAGCAGGAGTTGGGTTCTCCCAGCTCTGTGCCTTCATCCTGTCCAGGACACTCCTGGCACCCATCTGCCCTGCCTAGGACCTTTCCTATGTGGGCAAGCACCCTGCCCACTGCCTGTGACAGCCCCTGGGGTGCTGGTCACCAGCAGGAGGGAGGGGGAGGCTGCTGTGAAATGCAGACAGCTTCAGGCTGGTGGGATGCTGCTGTGCTGGGACCACATTCCTGGTTCATGCTGCTTTGAGGATGCTCTGGATGTGTGTGTGGGAGGATGCAGTGGGGTTACAGAGAGGGTTTGCTCTGTGTAGTGTCCTGCCTGTCCTGGCAGACCTGGAGTTTGTTATGGTGGGGGGAAGGAACGTGATCCAGGACAGGGAGCAAGATGGGGGTCAGGAAACTGTTGGGGATACATCTGCCTTTGACACAGTGTGAGCTGATTGCAGCTTGTATAACACAGACTTGACTGAGAGCTTGACCAAGGAGGTGTTTGTTGTCCATCCTTGGGGAACATGGGGAGTGTGTGCACTGTGTCTCCCACTGGCTGTGACTCCACTCCTATTTCCTGGGGAGGTTTTTTCCTGCCGTGCCCGGTGCAGCTCACAGCTCTCACAGTGCCGTGAGCCTCGCTGTGCTTCCAGGGATGGCTGCCATGGGTGCCAGCTGGAATGGCAGTGCCAGCCCAGCCCTCCAGCAGCTGGAACAGTGCCATGGCTGATTGCAGGGGGAGGTTTACAGGCCGAAGAAAGCAGCTTGGAGTGTGTCTGGATGAAGGCTGGCACTTGGCCTCCAGGGCCGCAGGTGCAGGCTTTTGGGAGAAGCCAGGGAGAGCAGCAGGTACCTCCTCCATGGGTGGAACCCAGCAGGCTACCAGGCAGACATTTCAGTTTGCAGAATCTCACATGGGGCTGGGCAGTGGATCAGGCTCCTTCTCAGGTAGAAAGGTATTATTCAGCTGTGTTATGTGCTCACTGCCCCGGGGCTGCTTGGGAAGGATAAGAAGGAATCAGTTTGAAACAAAACACACATTCCTTCCTTTATCCTGGTACTGTGTGTCTCTGTGCAGTGCAGTGAGGTTGTGTGTGGGGAACAAGAAGAGGAGCAGGTGTCTGGTTCTGCTCACTGTGTCCATGGTTGGATTTCCACTTCCTCTTCTGTATTTATGTTTTATTAAGCCCCTTTTCCCGTGTGGCTCAAGGACAGGTGCCCCCAGGGCTGCTCTAGCACAGGGACTCCCTGCTGCCAGGTTCCTCATACCTGCAGCCACACTCTCTCTGACTGGGCCACCACAGGTGCCCCATGGCACCCTGGCAGGGTCCCTGTGTGATCCACCTCCTGAGAAGCTCCTGGTTTTGCAGGCTGGGGTGAATGCAGTGGCCTGGTCACCTGCTGAGGGTGCCCGGGCTGTGTGTGCAGGGCTGCCCTGCTCCTGCTCACATCAGGGTGACACAGGCACAGGAACTTTGGTCTGGGGTCAGGACTGAGCTGGGCTCAGGCTCCTTCTCAGGCAGGGAAGCTTTGCTGTTGCACCACTCATCACAACACTTGTGACACTGACTGGAGACCAGGTGGCATCAGCAGCTTTGGTTCCCTGTGTGTCCCTGGCACTCTGTGCTCCTGAGGGAATTGAGCCTGGGCCCCTTGCCCATCTGGGCTGGGGCTGCTGCAGGCCCTGAGTCCCTTGGGAGGTGACAGCCATGCCCTGGTGGGCATTGTGCTGGGTGGAGGGGCTGCTTCTGCTATGCTTGCAAAGGGGCAGATGGAGGGGAGGAGACACAGTGTTTTAGGCAGAGGAGCCTGCAGTGGTGGAGAGCTTCCTCTGCCCAGTCACAGCTTTCACCCCAAGCACTGCAGGGGTCGGTGGGAGGCTCAGGGGGACAGCAGGGACCTCCTCTGCTCCTGTCTGCCAGTAGCACAGTCCCAGATATGAGGCCACTTGCAAAACAGGAGCACAGAGCAGATTTAATCAGCTTATGGTATTTGACTGCACCCACACCTCTGCCTGTGCTTCCTCTGTGCTGTTACCCCTCTCTTATCACGATCCTCTGTCTGAGTGATAGGGCTGAGGGTGTTGCTGCTGGACCTCACCCGGGACGAAGGGTAGTGCTGTGCTGGCAGCGGTGCTACCTCAGAGGTGTTTGCATCTCCACTGGACCTTTCCTTGACTCACACACGTGCTGGGCTGTT
>NW_008673897.1:0-2013 GCF_000695815.1 Acanthisitta chloris | reverse complement strand
CTCTGTGACTCTTGCTGAAATCCTGCATGTCCTGCCTGTGAGCACAGGGAGCTCTGGGGTCACAGCCTGGCTGGGTGTAGGCTGGGGGGGTTGTGTTATTAGATGCAGTTATTGCAGGGAAGAGCTAGCCCAGCTATTGCAGTGCTCCCCCCGAGGTTTGGAAGCTGCCAGACTCTACAGCAGCAATGCTTCCCCCACCCAGGCCTGGGTTATTGTTTGCAGATAGTGTTCTGGCTGCCACCTGCTCATGCCGATAGTTTTGTGCCGTTTAGCCAGGAAACCATGTGTGTCCTCCTGGCCAGCCTGTGCCCCAGCCTTCCCTGCCTGCAGCCCTCCTTGTCCTCTCACATGCCTGTGGCGTGTGACATATTTACCAGATCATTACTGGTTTTAACTGGAAGCTAACTAAAACGATGTCAGTCACCACCATGCCCTGTCTGTGACTGAATTGGGATTGCTCTGGTATATGGGGTGGGCACCTGCTGCAATCCAGGAGCCTCCTGGTGTGAGTATGGTGATCGTGTCTTGTTAAGGATGTGCATCCAACTGGTTCCTGCTGGGTTTGGGTTTGGTTTCCCTCCTCTCCCTGCACATGCTGCTGTGAGTTGTGTGGGGTCTGTTCCAGCAGTGCTCAGCCAGGATGGTGGTCCCAAATACATGTGCTTGCCACCTGCCCTGGTGCAAGCAGGTGGCAGGCACAGGTCCTTGCCTGGGGACAAAGAGAGCAGCTGGGCACAGAATCATCCTGTGTGGACATGGAGCAGCCCCCAGGGCCTGTTTTGGGTCATCTTTGGGCCCTGTCCAAGCCCTGCTGCTGTGTGCAGGGATGAGGTGGGTGCCCAGTTCACGTGCTGGTGGTAACTTCATCTTTCCTTTTTTTTTTCCTCTCTTTCAGACTGCTCTCAGTGCATTTTTCCAAGAAACAAACATCCCCTACAGCCACCACCATCAGATGGTAAGTGTTTTCCCATCTCCCTGGGATGCAGCACCAGCTGGTGGGCGCTTCAGGCTGGTGCTGATGTCCAGCTCACTGCCTCCCAGCTCCAGGAGCGCAGGCAGGGAGGTCTGGCTGGATGCTGCCAGAGCTGCTGCCAAGGAAGGTTTTCCTGGAGAGCAGCTGGTGGCATATCCTACCCAGTGGGACAGCAGATCTGGGAGTCCCCTCAGAGCCCTACAGAGGGCTTGGGTCTGCTCCTCTGAGAAGGATTTGGGCATGGCCAGTGGTCCAGACCAGCCCTAACATGACTGAGAACCTGGAGCAGTGCCCATTGCAGGCTGTGTAAACACACACAGAGATACCTGTGTGCTTCCCACCCTGCAGCAGCTGCACACACGAGTCTTTGTGTGCTCCTGGAGTGACTGAGCGTGCAAATCCCTGGAGGCTCACCAGAGTGTGCCTCTGGCACAGTGTGCACAGTGCCTGGAAGAGTGTGTGCACAGGAGAGTGTGCCCACACATGGGTTCTGCCTCTGCTGTCTTCCAGCTGTCCCCACGCTCGGACCCTTAACTCTCGTGCCCTGTCAGCCCCTAATCTGCTTGGGCAGATGTGTCTTAGGGATTTACTGGCTGCTGTGGCCTCGTTTGACTCTCTGGGACAATTGAGGATTTGAGGCATACAGAGCAGGTGCCCAGCAGGGCTGGAGTGTGCCCAGTCTCCTGTGGGGTGAGAGCTGGGCCTGAGCCCTGTGACCACCGAGCCAGAAAGCTGCAGGTGGTCCCAGCAGGTTGTGGAGCAGAGGGGGTCCCAGATTTGGCTGGGTGCAGGAGTGGCCACAGCAGGGGCCACAGCAGTTACTGTCTGGGCTCTCTGGCAGCTGCTCCTAGCACAGCATTAGTCCTCAGGGCCTTAAAACACAGCTGCCTGTGGGCAGCATCGCCAGCAGAGTGGGTCTGGGACTCCCTGTGCCACAGCAGTGGGGGCAGAGGGATCTCCCTGGTGGAAGGCAGAAGATGGAAGACTCCCAGCTGACCTCGTGTCTCCTTCCCACAGATGTGCACTCCCGCCAACACGCC
>NW_008673896.1:0-4433 GCF_000695815.1 Acanthisitta chloris | reverse complement strand
GCCAGCTTTTTCAGGAGTGTGCTATTGCAGACGGTGTCAAACGCTTTGCTGAAGTCCATGTAGTCTACATCCACAGCCTTCCCCTCATCCCCTCATTCCTGTCCTGGGAGGAGCATGAGATGTGAATCTGGAGCTGTCCCAGTCTGTCTGGACCCGAAAGGCTCCTTGGCACACCTACAGCAATAGCAATGATCTGACAACACCTGTACAGACCCTTCACCTTGCTGTGAAGGCCAGAAGTGAATCTCCACTGCTTTGCACCCAAGGCTGTGCCTGATCACCTGTAAAGGCAGCCTTGTGTCACCTGTGTAGCAGCCTGAGCTGCCGTAGATGTTTTCCCTCAAGGAACAATGTCAGGCCAGGCACAGCTCCTGGGGCAGGAGTCAGCCCCAGGAGAAATCGAGCCAAACAGGAAAATAACTCTTTACAGACAAAATCACCCATCTTCTGCTTAAAACATTGAGCTTAGCCTCCAGTGAGCTCCTGTGGGCATGCAAACTTGCACTCATTTAGCTAAATTGCTGTGTGAAGAATGCTCTTTTTTTTTTTCCCAGCTTGAAGAGTTGTTTTGCTGTAATTGGAATGCATTGCTAATAGCATATTTAACTGAGGCCTTTGGAGTCAGAAGAAGAGGCTGGGCTAAGGAACATCTTGTGGAAGATGAGCTCTGGGCACGTGGAGAGAAAGTCTGGCAGAGGCAGGAAAATGATGATCTGGAGGCTGGTGATCCCTATGCCATGGCAGCTGTTAGAGTTTCCTCCCCAAGGTGTGTGTGGGGCACCTTACTCCTACTAGTGGGGCAGATGATCATCAAACAGCCCTGTGACTCTTCAGGAGTCACTATGTCACACTGGGGACTGCTGGTCCCCAGCTTGTGTGGGATGCCCTTGCTCACCTCACAGGTCCCTTCAGCCTGGCCCTGTGCATGCCTCAGGTTCCTTGGCTATGAAAGCTGTGGAGCAGGTGGCTTGAAAGCTTCATGGCCTCACTGCCTGTCAGTGACGCTGGGCAGAAGGAAGGAGAAGGGATAAACCTTACAGCTGCAGCTTTGAAATTGACAATTCAGGGGTGCCTGGGGCTTGCTGATCTCCTTGGCATCCCATGCAAAGGAGCATCTTTTCTTCTTCTTCACCCAAAGGGTGGTTAGACACTGATGCAGGCTCCCCAGGGAAATGGTCGTGGCACCAAGCCTGCCAGAGTTCAAGAAGTTTTTGGACAACACTCAGGCACATGGTGGGATTGTTGAGGCTGTTCTGTGCAGGGCCAGGAGTTGTATTTCTATGATCCTTTTGTGTCCTTTCCAACTCAGGATATTCTATGATTCTGTGATCTCCACAGTCCCCTGAAATAATTGCAGGTGCCAGTATGTCCTGCCCACTGGTGATGAACCCTTTGGAAAAGACAATGGTCTCCCCCTGCTCCCAGCTCTGCTACCTTGTACTGCTGCTCTCCTCCCAGCTGGTGAGTCTGTTGCTTATATAAACTGCTCACTCTCACGCATTGATAGAGCTGTTTGCCTCCCACCCCACTGGGCTCTGCAAGCTTATTTTATTTTTTCTTGACTTAATGGGATGTTTACTCCACAACAGCTTCCCTCAACACGCAGCAGGAGGGACTCTGAACCATCACCCCAACAATGTGCTGACTCTCTCACTGCGCTGGGAGCAGATTTGAGCTCCCTCCCTGCTGCAGCTCGCAATGTTGTTGGGGTTGAACGCTGGTCCCCAAATCCCATTGAGAGGTGTGCCCAGCTGAGCTCATTTCTGCTCAGAGAAGAAGCTCCTCATGTGGTTTGAAGTCTGAGGACTCTTCATGCAGCCTTGGGCAGATAGGGCTGAGTCTGGGATGTGCACCAGAGTCCTGCCATGTCATGACAGCACAACTATAACCAGGCGACAAGAATCTGGCTTGACAGCTGTCAGGCTTGTTTCACGACAACTGCCAAACAGGCATCAGGTAGTCGTGATTTCTCCTACTCTCTCTGACTTGGAGCAAGGGACAGAGTAGGAGGGGACTGCTCTGCTTTTCTTGTAGAAGAAAGAAAAGCTAGGTATGCACAGATCCCTTTTACATCTGTCCCCTGTGCAGAAGTGTGACACTTGTGCTCCCCTCTTTCTGTCTTCTTCTGATCCCTTGGTGTGCTGCTCCTGGGGCAGTGATGGTTGTACCAGGGCAGGTGTTCCTGCAGCTGCAATTGGTATCACCAGCATCACTAGTTTGATCCATGGCTGTGCATGTTGGCTCCATGATACCTCTGTCATCTTCCTTTACCCCAGTCTCCAGCACTGGGGTAGCCATGTCTGCCAGTATGCTTTTCTCTGGAGAATAAGAGCCCCCTTGAAGTTTGCTTCTTGCTTTCCATGAGCTCTCTGGTGTACAGTTGTTGTCTTGGTCTCATCTTTGTACTGCTGTTCTTTCTGCCTATGAAAATCCTCAGCAGAGTCTCATCTGAAGTTCCTCCAATATTGCAGTGAAACTCTCATCTTGCCATCACAGACAGTAAGAGTCCATGGGGGAGGGCAATAAAGCAGCTGATTCACAAGAGGCTAATCCAGCACTGAGCAGCAGCAAGTGCAGTGCAAATGCAGCAGTCTTAGTCCCATCCTGCAAGAGCTGGGGACATGCAGCTCAGGGCACCATACCAAACCTGCCAGCAAGCCCACAGCATCCATGGGAAGGTGGTGTGTGGTGATCACACTGTGACATTAGGAGATGACAGAGTACCTCTGAATTAACTGTACCAGGTACTGAGTCTTTTGAACATATGAAGAAGGCAAAGAATAACCCCAGAGCAACTATTCAGGTACCCATGGAAGAGAAATAACTTTGCGTTTCCCTCCTGGGCAGTGCACAGGACAGGCAGTTAGCTGCACATATTACAGTTTCCCACTCCTTCCCAACTCTCAGCCAATTCTAACTGCAGAACAGCCTTCTGGAAACTAAGCTGTGCAAAAATAAGGAAACTTGGCCAAAAACGCAGCTGAGAGAGTAAAACTCTCACAGATAATACTGCTACTCTGAGGCACTTGCTTCCTGCTTTTAAGCAGGCTCTATATGAGCATCCAAACAGAAAGAAGGAAAAACTGACAGGTGTATATAAGCAGGTGGGTACAAACAAAAAAATCCTCAAGGAACAGCTTATGTTTTGTGGAGCATGTCTTCATTTAGAGGCAGGCAGGGAGAGGGGTATTTTTTGTGGAATAATTTCTGATATTGAAATCTAGAAAACCATTTGGACTTTGCTTTATCTTCTCAATCTTCATTCTGGAAATAATTTTTTACTGTTCATAACTGTATCTGTAAAGGGCCAAAAATGCCAACAGGTTTAAAATGTAAAGGAGACAATTAGATGTCAACAACCTTCAGAAGGTGCATGTTGTGTCAAACAAAGAAAGCAGAAGAGGATATAAATTTGGGTGAGGCAAATGTAAACCTCTAGACAACTTCTAAGGTGTGACATGCTGAAAGCCTAAGAACTTGTAATGAAAACTATGCCAAGGCCATTAGAAGGAAGGCACCCAGTGCTGTGCTGGTTTGTCAGAGGTCTGTGGCTGCAAAAAGCACTGGGATATAAGCATCTCATAAAACCAAAATAAATCTCCATCAGGATCTGCCATGGACAATGTTGGAAAATTCATGCACTGTGCCCTTTCCTATGGCAGATAAATCTAAAGAACTCTCTTAAACTGAAATGTCAGAAAATGCTTTTGGAAAATACTGATGAGGTGGAGAGCAAGGAATTGTCAGGATCAGGCAGGATCTCCCTATGGGTTCTGGAGGAAGAGCACTGTGGAGTTACTGAGCTACTAACAGGGCTGAGTACACTGCTCCTGGGATGAGCACTGGGATCATACAGGTGGGAGGCAGGAAGTGTCACTGCAAATTTTGTAAAAGCTTACAGCCAGGAAACTATATTCAAGTCCAACTTCTGTATAGAGCAAATGGGTTGTTTGAAACTCTGATAAAGAATAAAACAGGAAGACATGAAAGTGATATAATGGAAGTCAGTCAGATTTTCAAAGGAGGAATTTGTGGTTTACGAATCTATTATTCCTTCTCGAGGATGTTAGCCAGCTAATAGTGCACTTGAATTTCCCAAATCCATGGTAACCTACCTCCCAGCCCTTGCTTCCCAATCTTTTAGTAAGAAATGCACACGAACACCTTTTTATGCATTGATAATTTAGTTTCTTTTTTTTCCCCCCCCCCCGCCCCAGACTGGGAGGGTGGTTACCATGGAGTTACCTATGGATGGGCAAGCAGGCAATCCCATGCATTTGGAAAAGGGGACGAAGAAGAGTAAGGTGTCATTTTTGCACATCATAACATAATGTCTAAAGGTAACTAACAAACTAGCGAAGCACTGCAGAAAGGTCTCATGACGCTGAGCGAGCGGATGACAACATGACAAGTGGCATTCAAGGAGAAGCGCC
>NW_008673895.1:316-630 GCF_000695815.1 Acanthisitta chloris | reverse complement strand
AGGGGTGTCCAGGTGTGGGTCTGGGGGTCCCAGGGGTGCTGCCCTGGGGGTCTCGGGGTGTCCAGGTGTGGGTGTGAGGGTCCTGGCACCTCCCAGGGGATATATGGGTGCTACCCCAGGGGGTTCAGGGGTGTCTGGGGGTCTCAGGGGTATCTAGGTGCTGTTCTGGAGGCTCTTGCACCCTTCCAGGGGGTCCCAGGTACATCCAGATGCTGCCCTGGGTTCCCAGAAAGACCTGGGGAGCACCTTGGGGTGCTGCTGGGGGTGTCAGCTCACCTTCAGGTCCCTGTGGACAATGAACTTCTGGTGGCAGG
>NW_008673895.1:0-239 GCF_000695815.1 Acanthisitta chloris | reverse complement strand
CAGGGGAGCCCCCCCAGCCCGGGGGGGGCACTGGGGACATCCCCCAGCCCCCCTAGGGACCCCCAAACCCTCTTGGGGGTGTCAAGCAGCATCTCCTCCCCGACCTGTCGAAACTTCGCCCGAGCTTCTTTCTCCTTCATGCGCCCGTGGGCCACCAGGTAGTCGAAAACCTCACCTGGGGAGAGGGCAGAGAGGAGGGAGGGGTGAAAGGATGACCCCCCCAACTCTCTGGGACCCCC
>NW_008673894.1:7479-15671 GCF_000695815.1 Acanthisitta chloris | reverse complement strand
CTGTGCCACGCGACGTGTCGCGCGCCGAGGCTGCGTGTCCATGCGGGGCTGGGCACGGTGTGGGCGTGGGTGGGCAGAGGAAGGACAGTGTACCCAGTGAGGGAGCAGAGTCAAGGTGGTCCGTGTTCCTCGTCGCACACCAAAGGCTGCGTGTCTGTGCGGGACTGGGCACGGTGTGATCGTGGGTGGTGGACCCCAATGAAACTTTGCGTCTCCCTATGAGGAGAGGGGCTGGATGGTGCCTGGAACAGCACTGAGGAGTTTCCCTCTACCCCCTCCCAGCCCTGGGAACAGTGGTGGCCTTGGGAGCAGTGGTGGCTCTGATAGCAGCTGTGAGGCCGTGGCTGGCGTGGGCGGGGTTTGTTGGGCTGTTGTTGCTATGACAATGGATGTGCCTCAAAAACTACTTCTTCGGGTGGCACATTGCAGAGAAGGCAACACCCAACGTATCCCAACCTACCTAGGGGTGTTGTGATTGTTGTGACTATGGTGATGATGTGGTTCCTGATGTCCTACCTCTAGCCCCATGATGGAGTTCCCTAGCTGAACCCACTAGCTTTGGAGTGTCTGTCAGATGCCTTTGTCCCATCCCTGAGTGCTGTTG
The DNA here is from genome assembly GCF_000695815.1 of Acanthisitta chloris. Lineage (NCBI taxonomy): Eukaryota > Metazoa > Chordata > Aves > Passeriformes > Acanthisittidae > Acanthisitta > Acanthisitta chloris. The sequence continues at coordinate 15,067 of NW_008673894.1, read as the reverse complement.
GAAGGTGTCCTGGTGTGTTGGGTGGATCTGGTGGTCCATAGGTGTGGGAGTGGTGTGGACCTTGTGTTATCCTGCTGTTCCCCATCACTTGCTGTCCAAGGACAATGGGAATGTTGGCTCTGATGCTGCTGACTGGTTGGGAGCTGGATGTGGACACATGTTCTGGTGCAGGGGGTGGCTCTGTGCCCCTCAGGTTGGGAGAGGATGTGGGGGAGCCCTCACAACTGAGGGCTCTGACCATGGTGTTAGGCTTTGCCTTTGAAGGCTTGTTCGAGTTGTGGAACTGCAGAGCAGTTTGGGTTGGAAGGAGCTTAAAGCTCATCTCATTCCCTGGGCAGGGACACCTCCCACCAGCCCGAGCTGCTCCAAGCCCCATCCAGCCTGGCCCAGAACACTCCCAGGGATGGAGCAGCCACAGCTGCTCTGGGCAACCGGTGCCAGAGCCTCAGCACTCCCAGCCATGAATCCCTTCCCAGTCTCCCATCTGTCCCTGCCCTCTGGCAGTGGGAAGCCATTCCCTGTGTCCTGTCCCTCCAGGCCTTGTCCCAAGTCCCTCTGTAGCTCTCCTGGAGCCCCCTGAGGCACTGGAAGGGGCTCTGAGGTCTCCCTGGAGCTTCCCTCCTCCAGGTGAACACCCCCAGCTCTCCCAGCCTGGCTCCAGGGCAGAGCTGGTCCAGCCCCTGGAGCATCTCTGTGGCCTCTCTGGGCTCTCTCCAGCAGCTTCACATCTTCCTGTGTTGCTGCCCAGGCTGGAGCAGCACTGCAGGTGACATCTCACCTGAGTAAAGAATTTGGGGGAAAAGAAACACATCAATGAACAAAAAATACTGGAACTAAATGTAAAATAGCTGCTAGAGGGAAAAATGAACTGCCTGGATTAATTAACAGTTTAACTCAGGGAAAGCTGGGAGGATGTTTTCCAAACAGCTCAACAGAGGCTTCTGCTACATGTGCAAATCCAGGACAAAACACAGCGATGCTGGATGCACTGATGATGGGATGGACAACAGCCTTGGTCAGAGTCAGGGCTGACGCTTCCAAGTGGGCACTGCCCACAGCAAGGACAGGGGAAGGTGAAAGGTTTTGTGGATACCATGAGGAATGAAGAAAAGTCTGTGCTTAAAAGAGACACGTAGAGGAACAGGATTGTTACCTTAGAAACGAGATGAACAGGAGGGAATATGGAAGGAATATTGAACATACTGAATGGCTGATCAGAGGGAAATGGGGAACCTCCACCTGCTCCATGTGCAAGGAGAAATTTCTGGGAAGAGGAGATATTAGGAAGAACTTCTTCCCTGTTAGGGTGTTCCGGCACTGGGACAGGGAATTGTCCAGGGAGGTGGTGGAGTCACCATCTCTGGAAGTGTCTAAGAGGCCTCTGGATGTGGCACTGGAGGATATAGTTTAGGGTTTAGAGGCTACAGCAGTGACAGGTTAATGGTTGGACTTGATGACCTTAGAGGTCGCCTCCAACCCTGATGGTTCTATGACTCTATGGTCATGGAATTCATTACACTGAGTTTGGGGCAGGTGCAAGTCCCATGTGTGTGGAAGGTGGCCCAGCTTATGGCAGAGGGTTGGAACTCGCTGGTCTTTAGGGTCCACCCCAATATGTGATGCCATGAATTAACTTCTAGCATCCCCCACGTCCTTTGCTCCCGAGGCCACTCCACGAGGTGCTTTGTGCATCACCTCTGGAAAGGATGAAATGCTGATGCTGAACCAATTTTCATTTCAATTCTATTTGCCACCCTGAATCTATTTGCCAAACACTCTGGGTTTGACTGGGAGATTTCCTCCCCAGAATCAGGAATTGGGACAGAGCTGCAGACAGGAAATTTCCTTGAGATTTGCTATCAGGAAGATAGCAAAGTGAGGATTTTTTTGCTGGGAAATAAAACATCCCTGGGAAGTGAGAGCTGAGCTGAGATAGGATCACTGAGCTGCTCTGCAGCCCTGGAGGAAATAAAGCTCTGTCAAAGCAACACAAACACACTGGGAACGACTGGGAGAGAGAGAAAGCCAACAAAAAGTGAAAGAATAGTGCGTCAAACCAAATACCACTAGTAATTAGCTGCCCTGAGCACTCGTTAGCACAGATATCCCTGGGAACAGATATCCCTGTGTGCTCATGGCTGAGTAATTCCAGGCACTAAGGTTGGAAAGAGCTCCAAGGTCATTGAGTCCACCCTGTGACCCACCCCCACATTATCGGCTAGAGCAGAGCACTGAGTACTATGTCTGGTCCTTCCCTGCACCTCCTGGCAGGAGTTGGGGAGAGCAGAAGGTTCCCCTGAGCCTCCTTTTCTCCAGGCTGAGCCCCCAGAGCTCCCTCAGCCTCTCCTGCTGCTCCAGCCCCTTCCCAGCTCCATGCCCTACCCTGCACACCTCCAGCCCCTCCATGTCTCTGCTGTCCTGAGGGCCCAGAGCTGCCCCAGGCCTGGAGGTGCCTCAGCAGGTCCAGCACAGGGACTCTGCCCTGACCCAGCAGTGCCCTGACAGACTCCCAGCAGCAGAGCACTGAGCCAGCAGAACTGCACTGTGTGTTTTGGGGCTGTAGTTGTGGAAACTCATCTCTCTGCCTTCCCTGGCAGTGGAGTGTGATGTGGAGTGTGATGGGATGTAGTGTGTGATGTGTGACTCACACTCCACGTGTCAGAGCTTCCACGGTTTTCCCCCTCCAAATCCGCTACATAACCACGTGGTTCCCTATCCCAGTTCTTGTGTGTTGACAGTTCCTGTGTAGATTTAGTTCCTTGACTCCATCAGGATCCGTCCCAGTCCCAGTCCTGTTCTTTGGGGCCTGTTGCAGCCTCTCTGTGCTCCTTGGGGGTTTGCCAAGGATCTTCTCCCATCCCTCTCTCGCTTTGCTGATGAAAATTCTGGCCCAGCTCAGCCCCTCACACACCCCTGGGACCCCAACCCTTGAGTGTGGAGGTATCAGAGAGGGGGTTCACCCTCCTGCCTCGTGTCTGGGTGCTCTGGGGGCTGAGGGAGCCCAGCCAAGGCCAAAGTGAGCAGCTGCAGCTCCTCTTACCACCAGCTAATGACAAATCTTCCCTGACTGGGACCTCTTTGCTTCCTGCCAGGCAAGTACAAACACTTTGGCTTTTATTTGTTCCATTTTTTCCCAGGAAATGAAGTGTTGCTGTTTCTTCAGCTTTTCTCTTTCCCCTTTTTGACCATTTGCTATTTTCCCCTCATGTGGACACACAGCATGAGCCTTCCAAGACGACCTTGGAGCTGTTCTTCAATTGCTTTAATCTCTTCTTAGCCTTCCAGGTGCATAGTCAAGCAACTGTTCTTAATTCATTTCTGCTTGATTTCCAGGTAGGATTGTACGTCTGCCTCGGAAGTGTCAGTCCCTAGCCCTGATTTAAGCACTTTGCTCTTTCTGTTTCATCCACAGGTTTTCCTCTGTGATTACCCAGAGGAGCACCAGCAATTCCCAGCAGTTCCTGGGATTTTTCCTTGCTCTCAGTGTATTTAAGGAATTAATTCCTCCTCCTCTCCCTGTGGCATTTCTTGTCATGCTCATGGGCTCCAGATGTTTGCAGCTGTTGGCTTGTGCTCTTCTTTACATCTGTCCATGGCAATCACTCCTGGATTCCAGTTTATGTAGGGAGTTTGGAGTCAATGCCTCATCCCTGGAAGCATCCAAGATCAGGTTGGATGGGGCTTGGAGCAACCTAGGCTGGTGGAAGGTGTCCCTGCCCATGGCAAGGGGTGGAATGAGATGAGCTTTCAACTCAACCCAGTCTATGATTCTGTGATTGTTCTGAGTTTTAAAAGGACCTCTGGAGTCTTTCTGTCCATGTGTTCCAGCCTTCCATGGAATTCTGCTCCCTCACACTGCATTACTCATGGTTTCTGCTGGTCTCACTTCCTTGCTAAGAAGTGCCCAACACTTGTCCCTTGCTGCTCCTTCCTGCCAGGGTCACCTCTGCCTTCCCATGCTCAGAGTGCTAAAAGCTTTTTAGGGCTGTTTTCTGCACCTTCCTTACAAAAATAACCTGTCATGACTCCAGCCCAAGAACTTCCTGACCAGTCAGATCCTTCCCCAGCAAACTGCTGGAGAACTGTAATCCCTTCTGCTCCCTAAGCCACAGGAGTTGGCATTGAAGGGGCCCCATGGGATCAGAGTGGATATTGGCCAAGCTCCTATCTCCTCCTGCATGTGCCTGAAGAGCAGGACACAGGCTGAGGAATCCAGGGATTATCCCCACTCCTTTTGTCCCTGAGCATCACTGCCAAGGTGGTTGCTGGTGCATGGCTGAGAGTTCTGCTGGGGCAGATACTGCCCATAACCACTGCACTGAGCAAGGAAATCCAGAGCACATCCTTTCCCAGCTCCTCCCTGAAGGCTCTTGGCTCTTTGCCTCCTTCAGCAAACATCCTTCTCCAGAAAATGCTAAAAGTGCAGTTATTGCATCAACCCCAGCCCTGGGACTTGAGCTCTAATATTACTGACCTCTCCTTGGGGGTTTTAATGCAGTCAATGCCTTGTCCCAATCTCTTTTTCCCCACTATTATTACTTTTAACAATATTTACAGATTCCCCATTCCTAAGCCCTTTTCCTCCCCAGCATCGGATGAGATCTTTGCCCTGTGAGTGCCAAGGCTTGGCTTCAGTGATTTATTTATTCAGCACCTCAGACAATTTGTTTTCCCTACCTGGTTGCTGAAAGGTTTGAGGCATTTGATTTGTTGTACCTGCATCAGAGACTGGGGGAGAAATTGCCCCAATTTGTTTCATCCTGTGCTCTGTGCTGCTATTTGCAGCTCAGCATCAGCTGCTGATAAGCATCACCTCTGTGGCTCAGCTGCTGCTGCTCCCCACGGCAGCTCCTCCCAGGGAATCCCAGACTGCATCCCAAGGAGTGTGGCAGCAGGGCCAAGGAGGGGATTCTCCTCATCCGCTCTGCTCTGCAAGACCCACCTGGAGTGCTGCACACAGCTCTGCTGTCCCCAGCAGCAAGAGGACATGGAACTGTTGGAGTCTAGAGGAGGTCACGAAGCTGAGCAGGGACTGGAGCACCTTCCCTACGAGGACAGGCTGAGAGAGTTGAGACTGTTCAGCCTGGAGGAGAGAAGGTTGTGTGGAGACCTCAGAGCACCTTCCAGGAGCTGAAGGGGCTCCAGGAAAGCTGCAGAGGGATCTGTGTTAGGAGTGGCAGGGACAGGACAAGGAGTAATGGGGAGAAATGGAAAGAGGGAAATTGAGATTAGATCTTAGGATCATAGGGTGGTGAGACACTGTCCCAGGTTGCCCAGGGAGCTGTGGCTGTCGCAACCCTGGCAGTGTTTCACTCCAGGTTGGATGAGCCTTGAGCAACCTGCTCTGGTGGGAGGTGTCCCTGCCCAAGGCAGGGATTGGGACTGGATGATCTCTAAGCTCCATTCCAAGCCCTGAACACAGTCTGGGGATAGTCCATGGACATCCATCCAGGAAGGTTCCCAGGAGGGACTACACACCCAAGGGTAGCCAAGCAGCATCCAGTTATGAGCTTGGGCTTCATCCCATCATCACTGATATCTGTGAAATTTTATGGCTTGGTGTAATGTTTCTGTGTCTCATGAGCCACATGCAGAAATGTCCCTGTGACACTGCCATGGATCCATAGATCCATGAGCCTCGTGGAATGCCCCTGTGCTGGAGCAGAGACCGTGGTGGCCTCTGATCCAAACAGTGGCAGTTTGAAGTTGGTTTGTCCTGAGTAGGTCAGACATGGCTCAGCTATGTCACTGAAGGCCTTTTCATGCTCCAGAAATCCTGTTGCACTCCCAGTACCAGGCACATCCCACTCTTCCCATCAGCTCTTCCTCCTAATCTGATTCACAGATTCAAGGCCTGATGCTACAACTCAATCAGATTCCCCTTTCCACTTGCCTGATACTCTGCAGCAGAGCTTTGATTCTTAGAGAGTTTTCAGTTCTGTTGTTCCTTTCACAGCTCTTAAAGGAGCAGCTCTGGTTTTCCTCCTTTTCCCCCAAAGCAGTGAGGTATGTCCTGGGGAACAGGAGCTCAGTGTGGCCGCCCATGGGGAGCAAGGCCTGACACACTCCCAGCCGAGAGGTTGGCCAGTGATGCTTTGTGACACCCTCAAATGCAGTTCTCTTGCTGCTGGCTGATTCCCTGCTGGTGCAGACCCCAGGCAGGGGAGAGCAGCTGCTCTGCAGATCACTTGCTGCTCCCTGTGCCCATTCCAGCTGTGCTGCTTGAGGAATTTGGGAGTCCCTGTGTTTAAAAGTGTGCATTGTGCTAGGTCATATAGTCATGACATGGTTTGGATGGAAGGGACGTTAAAGCCCATCCAGTTCCATCCCCTGCTCTGGGCAGGGACGCCTCTCAATCAAGTTGATTTTTATTGCCTTCCATTGGCTCTTTGTGATGTCCCATTTCCCTCTCAGGCCCAGCTCTGCCTTCCTGAGCTCTTTGAGTCATAATATCATAGAATTCTAGAATGTTAAGGGGTTGGAATGGAGCTTTGAGACCATCCAGCTCCAACCCCTGCCCTGGCAGGGACACCTCCCACCGGAGCAGGTTGCTCAAGGCTTTAGCCAACCTGGAATGAAACACTGCCAGGGCTGGGGCAGCCACAGCCTCCCTGGGCAACCTGTGCCACTCACATTTTCCTGCTATTTCTTTCTCCCAGAGTTTCCAGTTCATCCATAGTACCAATATTTCCATTAGAACTCATCATTTTGGGTCTCCTCTCTTATTCCTTAGCCTTTCAGCTCATGTCCGGAGGAACACAAGTGTTAGTTTGGGGTTTCTATTTTCTGTTGTGTTTGTTCAACAGCTCCTCACAGTTTATGTGAGCTTTCCCAGCTCCTGTCCTCCTTCATGGCTTCATGACTCATCCCAAAGCAGGTGCTTTGCTGCGTGTCCGTGTGTTCCTATCCCTGGAGCCCAGAGCTCTCCTATAACCTCGTTGCTATTCAATCCCAGCAGCTCATTTCCAGCAGGGTTTGCCAGGGCTTTGCCTCTCCTCCATGAGAATTTGCTTTTCAATGGTTTCCCCAGTTTGTAATCATTTCAAATCCTGGTTTTTTACCCCATTTTGTCAGTCATGGAGGACCTTAAAGACCATCTAGTGCCACCCCTGCCATGGGCAGGGACACCTTCCACCAGCCCAGGGTGCTCCAAGTCCCATCCAGCCTGGCCTGGAACACTTCAGGGATGAGGAGTGTCCAAGGGCATGTTCAGGAACCTCAGGCCTGTCCTGGTGCCTGGGGTTGTTCTTCCCCAGGTGCAGGACCTGCAATTCCCCTTGTTGAACTTCAGCCACTGTGTCCCAGTTCCACCCCTGGAGCAGCTTTGTCCACAAGTCTTGTCTTTGCCTCATTTTCATGGAGTCATAGTATCATTCAAAGTTGGAGGAGACCTCTAAGGCCATCAAGTCCAATTATTAACCTGTCACTGCTGTAATCCCAAAACCCTAAACCAGATCTTTCCGTGCCACATCCAGACACCTCTTAAACACCTCCAGGGATGGTGACTCCACCACCTCCCTGGGCAGTTCCCTATCCCAGTGCCTGATGATCCCAACAGTGAAACATTTCTCCTCACATCTCCTCTGAC
>NW_008673894.1:0-6972 GCF_000695815.1 Acanthisitta chloris | reverse complement strand
CCGCCCCGGGAGTGCCGCCAGCCCCCGCCTCTCTCCAGCCCTGTCAGGAAGTTGGAGAGAGCCATGAGGTTACCCCTGAGCCTCTTCTCAAGGCTGACCAAACCCACCTCCCTCAGCCCTTCGTCGTGTGCTCTAGCCCTAGATTTTGCCCAAAGCTGAAGCTTCTGACCCTGCAAACACTTGGAGCATTGAGCAAACCCCATGAGAAGGTCACTTTGCTGCCCCCATCACCTCTGGGTGGTCCTGTCTGATGCCACCACAGCTGCACGAGCTGTGTCACTTCCTGGCTCCTGAATCAGGCTCTGTGGTGGCAGAACACTTGTGTTGGTGGGCCCCCAGTGAGCCCTGGTGCTGAGGCTGCGAGTGGAGGAGTCCCCACGGGCTCTGCTCGCCTGACTCACGCTGCTCCTTTTGAAGCCAACAGATGCAGAGTCAATGGGACTCAATTGCACTTCCTACATAAAGAATTCCCTGATTTGGCGTCTGACACAGACACATCCTTCCTTCCAAGGGAACAAAATGGGAAATGAATTCCAGTTCCAAGAAGATTTCAGGCAGGAACTCTTCCTCTGCAACGAGTCTCTGCTGCAACAGCTCCCAAGCATCTGCCAAGGGTCTCTTCCCCAGCAGACCGTCCCAGGCAAAGCCTCTGTCCTTGGGACAGTCCCCATGGATGCTTCTGTTGCTGCCACTTCCCCTGTTTCCCTTCCCCTGGCACTGAGAAGCCTCTGCCCTGAGAGTCACTGCCTTTCTCAGCAGAGTGGCAGGTTCAAGGTTGGACTCGATGATCTTAGAGGTCTTTTTTATCCCTAATGATTATCTGTGGCACCTGGGGACAGTTTCAAGTAGAAATCTTGAAATAGCTTGTGTTGGTCAGCAGCAGTTGGTGAGGACCCACCTGGAGCTTTGCTTCCATCCTGGAGGGAGTTTTGGGACCCTTGGACTCCCTTGAGTCACTCTCTGCCCTGACCTTGCCATGCCCCTGGGGCAGAGCTGGGATCTCTTTCCCCCTGTAAGGAGCACCTGGCAGAGAGTGAGTAGCATGTTAATTCAGGGACTTGCCTATTCCTGCATTTCCTAGGTTTCTCAGGCAGGTTGTTCAAATTCCCAAGGCCTGTGATCCTGCAGGATAAGCAGGATTAGAGGCAGAATGTTCAGAAATCCTGTTATCCTCTTTGTCAGCTGCTAAAACTCTATTTTGTCTTTGCAGTAGGACTCTTAGAGATCTGATGGAGCTTCCTATGGTATAAACCACTTCCAGCTGTCAGGGTGGAGAGTCACAAATCCAGCCACCACAGGGGCTGTTCCTCTGGCAAGAGGCATGAGGAGTGCTTAGAGGAGTGAATCAATAGCTGTGATTGCGTAAAGGGAGACAGAACCTCTTAATTAATTGTTTTTCTCAGGTTTCCAGTTCTGCTCCATCTCTGCTGGATGCATTTGTGAGGCTGGAGCCAGGGCCAGGAGGAGATGTTGGCACTTCAGGGAGGTGGTTCAACAGTCTTAGTATGTTAAGAGATTGAAATGGGCCCTAGAGATCATCCAGCCCCAACCCCTGCCCTGGGCAGGGACACCTCCCACCCCAGCAGGTTGCTCAAGGCTTTAGCCAACCTGGAGTGAAACACTGCCAGGGTTGGGGCAGCCACGGCCTCCCTGGGCAACCTGGGCCAGTGTCTCACCACCCTCACAGGGAAAACATGCAGAGAAATCCCTGCAAGGAAGCTCAGGGAGCTGCCCAAGGGGAGCTCTGTGCTGGATTTGTCCCAGCTGTCTCCTTGCCTGTCTCTCATGGCCATTACTGACATGTCCTTGGCTGAAGCTCTCCCTCCAGCTTTCTGAAGCATCTCAGAGTCATTGAGGTTGGAAAAGAGCTCCAAGACCATCCAGTCCACCCTGTGCCCCATCCTCACTTCTCAGCTAGCCCAGAACACTGAGTGCCACATCCAGTCCTTCCTTGGACACCTCCAGGGGTTGGTGACTCTGCATCTTGGCCTCTTGCTCCTCTTCTGGGATGGTCCATTGGGTCACTGGCTGAGGGATACTGTGGGATGCTGTGTTCCCCACACAGGGCTGTGCTGTGCCCCCTCAGGAGGATCCTCCAAGCTTCCTGTGGATGTCATGATCCCAACCAAGGGCTCCTCGGCTCCTGCTTTACATCTTGGTTCAGGCCTTGCACTAATTAGCTAAGCACTGGGCTGGAATATGTCTGAGGAGCAGGAAGGCAAGTGGCTCCTATTCTCCCATTGCCTTCCTCTTCCTGGACAGTGTGAGTCCAGCACTAATTGGCTCTCGTTAGCAGGTGACTGTGCTGGTCTCATTTAGCTCTGCAGAGATGATCTGAGAGCAGAAATTTCTGGGCTAAATGAGCTGAGCTCTCACAGCAGAAAGGGATCAAATCCTTCTGTGCCACAGCACTGGCAGCCTGTGGCCTCCTCCTCCAGCTCAGGGGCATGTGGGGAGAGGGTCAGCGTCCTGTTCTGCCTCTGGGGGTTCCCCAGGGTGAGGCGTAAATAGCCTCCTCAGTGTGGGACAGGACCTGCCCCCTTTGGTCATTCCACCATGCCCTGGGTGTCTCTGAAGGTTCTCCCATCTCTGCATCCAAGGCTGCTCTCAGAACAGCTGAGTTACAGTGAAAGGAAGTTCCTGTTGACCCCAAAGAAGTGCTGGGGTCACCCAGCTGGAAAGCAGCTCTCCAGGGGAGGTCCTGGGTGTCCTGGCTGGCACCAAGCTGAAGACGAGCCAGGAATGTGTGCTGCAGAGAAGGTGAATTGCTCAAAGGAGTTTATCCTCCCTCTCTGCTCAGCACTGGAGTGCTGGATCCAGTACTGGGTCCAGTGCTGGGATCACTGAGACAGGAGAGGGGTGGAGCTCCTGGACATGGTCCAGTGAAAGGCCACAAAGGTGATGAAGGGATGGACCATCCCTCCTATGAGGAAAGGCTGAGATCTAGGACTGTTCAGCCTGGAGAAAAGAAGGCTCTGAAGGATCTGACTGACCTGACAGAGTTCAAGAAGCATTTGGCCAATGCTCTCAGGTACATGGTATGATTTTGTGGTCTTGTGCAGGGCCAGAAGTTGGACATGATGATCCTCGTGGGTCCCTTCCAACTCAGGATATTCTGTGATCCAGTTCTATGATTCTGTGATCTCATCCATCACAAACACCTCAGAGAGGGTTCCAGCCTGGTGACAGCACCAGAGGCCACAGGCGCAGACTGGCACAAGAGGTCCTCCCTGAACATGAGAAGACACTGTGAGATCAGCCAAGCAGGAACAGAGCACAGGGAGCTGCAGACTCTCCATCCCTGGAGATCTTCAGGAGCCACCTGGGCCTGACAGCTGGCGGGAGGTGTCCCAGCTGGAGCAGGGGGCTGGCTGGAGTGGCCTCTGGAGTGCCCTGCCACCCTCAACCCTTCTGTTTGCTTCTGAGAGACTGGGGAAGTTTGGGAAGCAAAGGAGCTGCTATTTTCCTGCCAGAGCTGCGAGTGTTTCCACCAAGCCAAGGCTATTTCTGCAGCTGTCAGGCAACTTGTAGGAATAGGCTGGGACTCCTGAGCAGGGGAAGCAGTTCCTCTACAGGGCATGGAGTGAGTGCCAGAGCTGAGCTGCAGTGCCTGGTTCTCACTCACATTCCAATGGAACCAAGGTGGAAGGAGCTGGGGGACAGGGCTCCATCCTGCTGGAGTCTTGGCTGCTTCCCAAGGAGTGTGGCATCAGGGCCAAGGAGGGGATTCTCCCCCTCCGCTCCACGAGACCCACCTGGAGTGCTGCACACAGCTCTGGTGTCCCCAACAGCAGGAGGACATGGAACTGTTGGAGTCTAGAGGAGGCCACGGAGCTGAGCAGGGACTGGAGCGCCTTCCCTACAAGGACAGACTGAGAGAGTTGGGGCTGTTCAGAAGAGAAGGTTGCGTGGAGACCTCAGAGCAGAAGTGATTCTCTTCTGATCAGTGCCAGGAGAGCACATAAAAATTAAAGCAACCGTGCTGGACATTTGGAGCCTCTTAATGTGTCTGAAGTAATTGTGGGGACTGTTATGGGCTGTTCATTCACTTGTGGTGATTTGAAGCTGCCAAGTGCCTGTGAAGGGAAGCCTGTGCTCCTGCAGAAATGCCTGTGGCTTGCTCAGGGCTTTAGTCCACTGTCCATGCTCCTGAGGAAGCTCTTCCATACTGGGACACAAGGATGTTCCTGTTGGAGGATGGTCAGATGGTCAGATCTAGGCACTGATGAGGCTGGATGCTCCCAGCTGAAGGAGGTATGAGATGTAGAGTCACACATCAAACCCATCTCAGATAGTTTCAACAGCCAGAACAACTGTGAGACCTCAGCAATGTCCCAGGAGGGACACCACATGCTCCAGCTGCTCCTGGCTCCAGACAAAGCCTCTGCAGAAACTCCAGTTCAGCTCTGTGGCTTCCAGAGCAGGGTCCTGGCTGCAGGGACAGCAGGTGATGTGAGACCAAGTCATCTGCCTGCCATGGAGGCTCACCCAAAGCAGCTGAACTCTACTGCTGGGCTAATGGATGCCACATCATTCTCCAGCCACCGCAGTGAGGGCCAAGGTGCAGTTGGATGAGTTCCAGGTCAACAGCTTCCATGGAAAGGACATCCCTGTGCTCACCAGGGCAAGAGGTCTGTGCTTTTGCTCCTTCCCAGCAACTGTCTTCCCTTTGAGCTGCTCCAATTTGTCATTCCCAAGGGAACATCTCTGCCGTGGCATCCGTCCTTGTGCCTTGGAGAAGAGGAGGAGGATGTGGGCACTGAGCAGAGAGAAATCACAGTGATCCACTGGGGACCTTCAGAAGCTCCTTAGCTGCTTAATAAACAATCTGAGGCACTGTTTGTTTTACTCACAGTGCATACAGCAGCCTGGGTCTGCCTGGGAATCACTCCTGGATCCAGAAGTGATGAGCTGCACCAGATCCAGGGGTTGGAGGCCTCAAGGTGCCTCATGGCGTGGAGAGATAAAGTGGGTGAAGAAACACATTGTCATTTCAGGTGGAAACACGCCAAGAGATGCTCCATGGAAAACATCCAACCCATTCCAAACAGCTTTTCTCACGTCTTTTTCCTCATGGATGACTTTCTTCAAGGGACCAGATGAGAGGAAACAGCCTCAAGCTGCACCAGGGGAGTGTCACGTTGGACATGAGGAGGAATTTCCCCATGGAAAGGGCTGTCAGGCCCTGGAATGTGCTGCCCAGGGAGGTGGTGGAGTCACCACCCCTGGAGGTGTCCAAGGAAGGACTGGATGTGACTCTCAGTGCTCTGCTTTCGCTGGCAAGGTGGTGATGGGGCAGAGGTTGGACTCAGTGGTCTTGGAGCTCTTTTCCACTCTCAGTGGTTCTGGTTTCCAGTTGTTCCCAGAGCAAAGCCTGAACCTGGAGCAGCTGCAAGGCTGACACAGGACTCTATCAAACAGGCATTAATGTGAAATATGATTCAACCAATTAACATCCTTTAATTGAAACTGAGCTGCCAAAAGGGTCCAAACCAAACCGGTGGCATCCTTGGCGATTATTGCCCAGCTTGTCACAAATGTCCCTCAGACAGAGTAGATGTTGACTCTGGAGATATGTTGACTGAATATCTCAATGATGGCAAAATGAATGTGCTGCAGGGTCAATATGGCAGGTGGGACCTGGATTGGGAGTGTGTGGTTGAAGCTTCCCCAGCACAGCTCCAAAGAGGAGTGTTGGGGATGCTCTTGGACCTTTGGGTCACTCATGCAAGGACCGACTCCTGGTCCAGCTGCAGAACTCATGTGAAAGACAATGCAAGGTTGTTGCTGAGGAGATGCACAGGTGATGATGCAGGGAAGTGCCCCAGTCCTGCCCAGGGTGCCAAGGGGCAGGATCAGCCCTGGAGCTCAGGGTTCCTCACGGATTGCACAGCCACAGCACAGTGGTTTGGAACAAGGTCAGTGTCATGGTGAGGGGAGGGCACACTTGGGGGACTTGGAGAGGGATCCAGCCTGCTGACAGTGTGGGCCCCGCAGCACTGGGGGGGCTCACAGCCCTGGCATTGTGCTGAGCCCAACGGGGGCTGGAGGCCCATGCATGGAGCATGAGTGCAGGGCCTGGGGCTCAGTGTCCCTTGGCCAGGGTGAGTGGCAATGGGCACAGGGCACAGGGTCGGGGTGAGAGCAGTGGGGCACAGGGCACAGGGTCACTGTGAGTGGGGCACAGGGTCAGGGTGGGAGCAGTGAGGCACAGGGCCAGTGTGAGTGGGGCACAGCAGCAGCAGCACCGGGCACCGCTTTGTGAGAGCAGTGGGTGAGACCAAGGCTGTGCTGCACGGAGCAGATATTCCTGGGCTCTGCCTGCAGTTCCTCTGGCTCTGCCGCTCGTGACTGGTGCTAAAAACATAAAGGGCCTTTTGGAGATCTCAGCTGCTCTTTCATATCTGCACTGACTGAAACTGCTGCTGGAGTGACATTTAGCAGTATTGTAGGCAAAGGGAGAGCTATTTATTCCCGATTAAGTGCCTCTCCCCTGGAGGACAGACGCCCAGTGCCAAGGCTGAGGCTGGTGATACTGAGGCTGGGGGGGACCCATGCCTGTCCCCGCGGTCACGGTCCCAGTGCTGAGGAAGTTTGAGGAGAGGGTTTGGGTTGCCGAGAGGGGAAGCCATGCAGGTGCTGTTGGGTCACTTTTCCTGGCTGTCTGATGGTCTCCATGTGGTGGAGGGTCCACCGGCAGCTTGTGCTCCTGGGGGACACTCAGATAGTCCGAGGGACATCATCCTCTCCCAGGAGCCTCTGCCCCCCGGGGTGATCACCATTTCGGGGGGGCACATGAGGGACAGCTCTTCCTGCCTGTCCCCACAGCAGGGGACGGCAGGAGGAGACCCTCTGCACCCTCGGGGGTGAGGGACAACCCCATGGGGTGGTGGGAGTGCAGCCCCACAGAGACACAGTGGGGGGCAAGGGGAGAGGGGTGCGACCCCAGCCGGGGTGGGAGTGCCGGTCGGG
>NW_008673893.1:0-929 GCF_000695815.1 Acanthisitta chloris | reverse complement strand
CCTCGAGTGACTCCCAAGACCTCCCCAGAGCCCTTTCCAGATACCCTTAATTCCCCACTAGGACCCCCAGGATCCCCCAAACCTCCCAGGACCCCATAACTCGCCCCACGTCCTCCCTAAACCACCCCAGCACCCTCCAAATCCACCCGAGGGCCCCTGGCTCCTCTTACAATTTCTGTGCGTGGCTGATTCGGTTGTACAGGACGTTGATCTGTGGGGGGAGGGCTGAGCCTAAGGGGGGGCCCAAAATTTGGGACCCCAAGTCCTCCCAATTCCCAGGGGGGCCACAGCGACCCCGAAACACCCCCGTTCCCCAAAGGAGGGGAGAGTCACATTCTAGGGAGGGGCCTGGGAGTCAGGGACCCCCAAAATAGCACACAGAGGTGTGGGGGCCAGGGCCCCCAAAAATGGGACTTGGGGCCCCCCATAATTGGACCCAGTAATGGGAGACACCCAAAACAGAGCCCAGAGGGTTGGGGGGTCCCAGGACCCCCAAAATGTGCCCCAAATGCAATGGGAGATCAGGTCTACCCATTCACCCAATTGGGACTGTCTTATATGTGGATCACATGGGTTTTGGGGGGTCCCAGGGGTTTGGGGACCCCCAAATGGAGCCAAGGAGTCCAAGGGGGCCCAGGGACTCCCGAAGCAGAGTCAAACAATGGAGGATCCCCAAAATGGGGTCCAGAGACCCCCCCAGTTTCACCCAGTGGTCATGGCTGGGACCCACAAACACCCTCACGACCCCCCGGTCCCCTTTGGAGGGGGAGGAGGAACTGCTCAGGCCCCCCCAGAATGGGTCCCAGAGGGGTTTGGGGTGTCCCAGGGTCCCCCAAAACCTGTCCCAGGCACTGGGAGCTCTAGTATACCCATTTGCTCCATGGGGACCTCAGGGGGGTCTGGTCCTCCCCCAAGCCCCCCCTGGGGTA
>NW_008673892.1:0-669 GCF_000695815.1 Acanthisitta chloris | reverse complement strand
CTTGCCCCTGTAACAGACCTTACTGTACCTACTCTATGCCTTTTTAGACCTTCAGCATTGCCAGAGGAGTTGTAGGGATCAGCAGGGGTTGCTGGCAGGATGAGAAAATTGTCTCAGTGCAGTGGCAATTAATTCCCAGATTCAGGTATTGTGGGCATAAGGAATGCCAAATTCAATCTGTTTTCCTTCTGGGTGAAGAAAAGCGAGCGGAATTTCATGGGTTGGGGACAAATATAAAATCTCCTTGCTTGAAGAGTTGTTTGGGGGCATTTTTGGTCCTGCTGTGTCTTATCAAGAGCCTACAGATTTGAGAGATCTTCAAAGATTAATCCACAAAATGGATTAACAATGGGAAATGTGAGGGAGTTGAAAAATTTTAGATGACTCTCATTTGCTGAATTTGAAATGGTATTGTACCCAGATTGACTATCTCACTGTGCACCAAGATTTTTGGAAAAGAGAAAGGGGTTTTAAGAAGGTTCACTTTATATTCTGTGAATATCCAATCAAAGCTGATGGATAATTGTTAAAAAAATATAGCAGCCATCTTTCATAAAGCCACCCCAAACTAGCCTATGGGTGTGTGACTATTCCTACCAGCAGCAAACTGCTTTTGGGACAGCTTTGTGAACTGGGCACCGTTCGTCTCCCTTGTCACCCTGCCTTGAC